>NC_037678.1:80884832-81184832 GCF_003255815.1 Theropithecus gelada | reverse complement strand
GGGCCTTAAATTGTAAATCAGACAGCAGCCAAGGAGAAGCTGGGTGGTCAGAAGCTTCGTGGAGCCTACCCCCACGAAGACTCCTTCCAGGGAAGGCCCAGCAACCCCAGGCTAGAGGAGTCTCTGTGGACACCAGAGACCATTGCTGGGCTGGCGGATTGAAGGATGATCACTCAGAGGTCACAGATAACGGGTTATCTAGATCCTTGCTATTCAGAGTGGTGGGAGGGCCAGCAGCAGCATCATCACTTGGGAGGTTGTTAGACTTGCAGAATCTCAGGACACAGCCAATTGAATCTGAATCTGCATTTTAATTCACAGGCACATTAAAGTTTGAGAAGCACCGGTCCAGGTGGTGGCAAAGCAGCCAACCCGACGTTCTGCTTCTCAGCCCCTCCTCCTCCCCACCTCTGCTAGCCTCTTAAGCAAAGCTCAATCCTGCAATGGTCCTGAACAAAATTTCTGCAAATCCCGAGTGCTGGGGGAGAGGGCGTGCAGGAACTGCCCCCGCCGGGGACCGCTGGCAGTAAGCGTGACTGGATTGGTCGCCTGCTCCAGCTCCCGGCTCCTGCACCCGGAGTGTAGACACGCCCCCCGACCCTCCCCCTCACCTCCACCCCCGGCCGCAGCTACCGCCTGCCTCCCGCCGGCTGCAGCGAAAACCCGGAGCAGCTGCGTGCGCTCATGGACAGTCCTCCGAGGAGCGAAGCCGGGCAGCTGGGCATGCTCAGTAACTGGGGGAGGTTTGGGTGGAGAGTAGAAAGCTGTGGCTCTGCCTCCCACCCCCTCCCGCTGGCCCCCGCCCCCTTGCCCCTACCCAGCCCGTAGTAGTTCCCCAGCGTGCGCCCGGGGAGACCGGGAACATGGCGCTGGGAGCGCTGTAGCAGCTGAGAAGGGGCTGAGGCACCGCCGCTTCGCTGACAGCCGGCCACCAGGTAGGCAGGCGCGCCTGTCGGGGCTGCCTGGGTGGGTGTCCGCGCGAGGAGAGGCGCCTGCGGGGATGCGCGCCGCTGGTACCAGGAGCATCTCGCTTTGACGGGAGAGGATGCGAAGAGGACCTCTGTGACAGCGCGATCATGCATCTCCTAGGAGATGCAAAGGCTGGGGACCTGCTGCCTGGAGGGTAGGGATAGGGGACCGCCCACCCCCAACCCTTGCGCTACTATCCAGCCTGGGCTCTCTACGGGTCAAATAAAGGATAGTTCCATTTTGCTGGGCGGGAGGGCGTGGAGGAGAACCCCGGATTCCAGCCCTGAGATCCTGCTGGTACCCCGAACCGCTCGCAAGCCCAGCACCAGTTCTTTGTGTGTATACAGCCGCGCACACCCTGGGGTTGTCACGGCGCTGCTTTTCCCGAGGAGTGCTGGACATATTGCCAGGGCAGGATTCCCGTATGGTTTTTGTCTTTTGGCAGGTGTGGACTGGAGGATGCAATAGCTGAGCCTTTATGGGGCTGTGTTTTCCTTTGTTATTTGTGTGTGTGTGTATGTGTGTGCGCGCGTGTGTGTGTGTGCGCGCGCGCGTGGTGGGTTGTAATGGAGAGAGAGAGAGAACTTCTGCTTGTGGGCACCCTTGTGGGCAGGGCGTGGAAGAGGATCTCGGTTCCAAACTCTTGTCAAAATTGTGTGCCATGTCAGCCTCCTAGAGGGTAAACTTGAGAAGTCCAGGGATCATCACTGCTCAGTTTGGAGGATAAGCGCGATCGCCCTTCTTGAAACCGTGTGTGTGTGTATATGGAGCTTTCAACTCAGGCTGAGTTAATTTGTCAACATTAGACATCAATTAAGGAAACCTGAATCGCTGAGGCTATTTATGGTGATCTTTTTATGGCCAGAATAATAAACAAAAAGAAAAGTTGGCACAAAGCCAGAGGAAAGTGTCATTGTTAATAGTTGATGACAGCTTGAAAGACTGAACACACTTTTAGGGAAATCAGGAAACCTGGCATTCTACAGAGTTCTACCAAGATATAGCCACAGGGTCTTAGGTAACTCACAAAATCTCTTAGTGCAACCGCTTCTCTTTTGGGGCTTGGAGGCTGTAGACACTCTTTTTCTTACCTGATACAGATGGACAAGATGCTTTTTAGAAGCCCCTTCCACACTAGAATTCTATGAAAATGACACCCTATAATAACAGCTCTGCCACCTTAGATTTGTGTATCTGTTATATTCAATAGCACAACTCAATGTTGGGGAGAAAGGTAAACAGGTTAGTTAGGGAGAAAGGTAAATTTAAAGTATGGGTTTATCTTTTGCTTTATAATATAAAGGATAGGCATCTTGGATATGAAGTTTGGAGACAGTTTCCTCTGCACTCGCGCTATTTATTTTTATAGTCTTGTTAGGTGGCGAAAATGAGTCAGTATCATCAAAATGAAGTGGAGGAATACATAAGGAAAATGCATTTAAGTAAATCAAAGCCATAAATGTCCAATCTGATGATAATACCTTGACTTGGAATACATATGTGCAAGGCAGGTGCACTGCTAAATGGAAGCAATAGAAGCCAATGGCAAGTTCCTGGGTAATGTTGACCTTAGACTAAAAATCGTGTGTTCTTCTGTGAATAGGTAGAGATTGTACTAGGTCTCTGCAGCTTGTTATTTTATTAATAATGTGAGTTTTAATTGCTATTAATTAGATATCAATTGAAAATTGATATCTAAGCATTGAATCAGTTGATATCTAAGCACTGAAAATCTAGTCTGGCAGTGCCTTTCCACTCTGTCAGGGCCTGCTGAAATGCTGTAGGTATGGGAGGTAGGCATTTGAAATCTGACTCTTCTGTGTTTAGCTTTGTGATTCTGGGAAAATTACTTAACTTTCCTAAGCCTCAGTTTCCTCACTTATAAAACAGTCCTGGGAATAGTAAGACCTACCTAGATGAGTAGATGTATGGATTACTCATAATTTAAATCACCAGGAAAATGGTGATGACCGTTATGAGTAAGAGGGAAATGGATATTTACTGAATCTATACTATGTGTCCTACATAATGATTCAGGCTCAGTTAATTCCCTTAAATTTCCCAACTATATTAGTTTCCTAGGGCTATTATAACAAGTTACCAAAACTGGGTGGCTTAAAACCACAGACATTTATTCTCTCATAGTTCTGGAGGCTAGAGGTCCAAAATCAAGGTGTTGGCAAGGCCGTGCACCCTCCAAAACCTCTAAGGGAGGATTCTTGCTTGCCTTTTCCAGCTTCTGGTAGCCCCAGGTATTCCCTGGCTTGTGGCAGCATAACTCCAATCTCTGCCTCTGTCTTCACATGGCATCTTCCTCTCTATCTCTGTCCCTGTGTCCAAATTTCCCTCTTCTTATACGGACATCATTCATAGTGGATTTAGGACCTGTTCCTTATTCAGTATGACCTCATGTTAACCAGATTACATTTGCAAAGGCGTGACTTCCAAACGTCATATACACAGGTTCTGGATGGGCATGAATTCTTGGGAGACACTCTTCAGCCCAGTACACCAACATCCCTCTGAACTGTGTTTAATGACAACATTAACATTATGTTAGCATAAGAGCAGAAGGTAAAGATAGAGTAGCATAGGTTCAGAAAATACTTTAAAGATTATTTAAGGGAACTAACCTATTTGAGGCTTTATATACACAACCATGGTAGGGAAGAGCAGGGTTCAAAGGTACCTCACTTATACATGTCACTTACCTGGGAGCCACGACAACCCAGGACCTGGGTCTTCTAGAGTATCTCAAACATACTCTGTCCCCAAATGATTTGTTGATGTTGCCTTCCATCCTTTTTGCTACCCTTCCAAGCAAATGCAAAACAAACAAAATGCATTAAACAACAAAAACAATAATAGCAACAAAGATAAGCTAACAACTTTCTAGTCCTTCTTAACCTGGTAAATGGCACCACTATCCATGGAGTTGCTTTAACCAGAAACCCAACCAGAATCACCTTTGACACCTCCATTCCCTTGACCCTCCACATTTAAAACCATCATGTAGTCTCATAAATGCTATTTTCTATATAGATCTCTAAATACATCTTAATAAATTCTTTCTATCCCCGCCACCATCACTATCAAACTTCAAGCTACCATCTCTTACCTGGACCACTAGTATAACTTCCTAACAAGAACCTTGGTTCCTTGCCTGGCTCTTCTAATCCTTCATGCAGAGCAGATAGGATAATGTCAGTTCCCTACATAAAATACCACCCACATACCTGGGACAGATTCCAGAGACTCCTAGAGCCTTTGGTACTTGGCCAGCCTCATCTTGTGCATCTCTTCCTCTTGATGCTGTCACACTGACCCTCTGTCTGTTTCTGAACATCCCCAACCATCTTCCCTCTATATTTTACCAGTGTGGGTCATACTCATCCCTTGGGCTTCCTTGACCTCTCTTCCCCACCAACCCAACTCTCTCATCATCCTTTTACTTTTATTCCACACACTTATTCCAGTTTGCAATTGCCTGTTTGTTTGTTTGGCTATGTCTGTAAGCTCTATAATGGCCATTTATTTTATGTCTTATATGCAGAAGGTCCTCAATAAACATTTGGCGAATGAGTGAAGGAACGAATACTCTGCCTCATAGCATTTTCCTGTGCCAACTTAAAGATCTGATTTTTAGAAGGTTTTTTTTTTTCTGGTGTAGAAAGAGCAATTTAGAACCTTATTCTGACTTCAAAAGGGGAGTATTCTTGGCTTTAACAAATGCATCTTTTAAGAACTGATTTAGGCTAGAAGTTAAGAATTGAGTCAAAATATTTTTTTGGCAACTGAGGTTTTTGTAAAAATACATCAATCAGTCAACAAATATTCTGCAAATATTTATTGCATGTGTATATTTGCCATGCTAGGCCCTTGGAAGACAATGGTGAGCTAGACTTTCAGTCTTCTGGAAATTTATAGTAAACAATAATTAATAATCATTATGTATAATAATAAATAAATAATACACTTAATTATTTGTTGAGCTTCTGTTATATGCCAGTGTCTCTTCAGTTCCTGTCCATAATCATCACTATAGCCCTCTAATCTTTCCCAATAACACAGAACCCCACACTTACTAGGAGCACAACAAATGTTTTGTGAATTAATGATTTGTTGGTACTATTATCCTGATCTTTTGAAATAGGAAATGTATGCTTATCTGGGGAAAAAGGTATCTGCTCATATATAGAAGAGCATGCAATTGCTTTCTCACTATATATTTTATATATATTTTAAATAAAACATTTTAAAAATGTTTTATTTAAAAAATCATCCTGGCCATTATCTCTGGAGTTAAATTAGGAGACAAATTACTCTTTATATGGCAACAAGTTGCTGGTGTGTTTCTGTCAAAATTCTGAATTGTTTTATTTTGTTTAATTGTTTTAATTTGTCCTGTTTAATCCAAGTGAGAAGTGACTTAATGTCTCTCATTCAGAGCCCTTTTTGTAGTTTTGAATAGTAAGACTGAGTGCCCAAAGAAAATGAATGTAGTTCAGCAGAGGAACACGTGTTATGTTTTAGATTTCTAAAGTGGCTTCAATTTCAGGTCTTTATATTCATCTCATAAAAGGGTGATTTAAAAAAAATAGTAAAATAGTATTTAATGCCTATGCTTAAGTGAATCTTCTCATATAAGTAACCAAAAATTAGACAGTGTGTCTTGATTTTGTTTAAAAGTGATGGATACACCATGGGATCAATTAAAACCTAAAGGAACTGGTATGAAATTTCAGTAAGGTTGTTTGTTATAAAATACATGTTCAAAAATCGATGGCCACCCTAAATGCCAGTGTTTTATTAACTAAAAAGTAGAAGGGAAAATGATTCTATTCATGAATTAACTAATATATAAATTGAGTAGGAACAATAGAAAACGTACATAAAATACTTGTGAATAATAAGAAATATATAAAAGCCTTGTAGAAAGCTATACAATTTTACTCAAACCAATAAACTGAGAAGCAAAAAAAGAAAGACATACCTTATGCTTTGGTAGAAAGATGAATATTATGAAACGGTTATTTTTCCCAGATCAATTATATAGTTTTATTACATTGGGATTTGGGAGAACCTTACAAAATGATTCTAACATCCATCTGGAAGAATCACTATATGAAAATAAAAGAAAACTTTTCCAAAGAATAGTAGTGGTGGTGGGGAAGGTGAGTGGTGGTGGTAAGATGGGAGGTGGTGGTAAATACAGGTGATGTGGGGAGTGGAGTTTTGGGGATGGTGGAGGTGGGGGAAGTTTGACAGTAGAGATGAATACATGAAGGTGGTGGATGAGGTGGTATGGATGGGGGTGGTGGGTGGTGGGGTGAAGGTAGGTAGATGGGAGTGGTAGTGGTAATGGGTGCCATTGTTGAAACAAAAATAAATTTGATCATTGAACTACAATCATTGTAGCAATGTAGTACTGGTGTAAGAATTGATTAATAGCTCAGTGGAGTAGAAGAGCCTGGAAACAGATTTAGGTCATTCTTAGAACCAGAAATATGACAGAGAAAGCATTATGAACCAGGGAGGAGTATTTGACGAAAACGTCATGGAACTTGGCTAAGTGTATAGAAAGCATTCAACTAAGAACCTCTGTTTACATGACCCTCCAAACGAAATTCCACATAAATTTTAAGTTTTTATGCAGGGTGGAAAACAAAGCTAGAATAAAATATTTAACTAACTTTAGGGGAAGTACTTTTTAAATATAAAACCAATGGGAAGAATCACAAAGCAAAATAAAGATTTGAATATATTTTAAACTTTCATATGCAGAAATGCATGCATTTTAAAGCAGAACAGAATCATGGAAAACAATATTGACACCAAACGTGATATGACAGTTCATGATAGCCTTGAGGAACTCTTGCAAATCAGTGAGTAAACAATAGAATAGTACCCCAATAGAATTGTCCAAATATCTGAATGCATAATTCAAAAGGAAGAAATAAAAGACCAATGCACACATTTAATAAATGTTATTACTATTAATCACAGAAATGCAAATTAAAATAAAAATGAGGTGCTGTGTTTTATGTATTAAATAAGTAAAAAATACAAAAAATAAACTCAATACTGGCAAGGATGCAGTGAGAAGGACAATCTCTTTCATTACTTGTGGTGGGAGGGTTACATAATACAACCTTCCTACAGAAAAGTTTAAAAATACTTATCAAAATGTCTGCCAGGCACGGTGGCTCATGCCTATAATACCAGCACTTTGGGAGGCCAAGGCAGGTGAATCACTTGCGGCCAGGAGTTTGAGACCACCCTGGCCAACATAGGAAAACCCCGTCTCTACTAAAATACAAAAAAAAAATAGCTGGGTATGGTGGCACACTCCTGTGATCTCAACTTCTTGGGAGGCTGAGGCAGGAGAATTGCTTGAACCTGAGAGGTGGAGGTTGCAGCAAGCTGAGATCTCATTACTGTGCTCCAGCTGTTTATTAAAATAAACAGCTGTAATTGAAATTAAAATGACTGAAATTAAAATTAAATGAAATTTAAAAAAATTGTCAAAAGCTTTTAAAAGTTCTAATTATTTGATGTACTATTCCTCTTGCTTTTTATTTTATGTTTGCTTTTGTCTTTGGTAAGGAAGTAGATGCAGGTAAAATTGTGTATTATAATATATTTCATAGTAATAAATATTAAAAAGAACCTATATAACTAGAACTTGGGAGCTTGGTAAAGATATTTAAGGTCCCAAGATAACAGACTACTATATAGGTATTAAAATTAATCATTTTGAAGATTATATAGTGACATGAAACAACCTTCACCACAATTTTAAGTGGAAAAAAACAAAATGCACTACTACATATATTGTATTGTTAATACGTGTTTTGTGAAATGAAAACATCATGCAAGTATATTAAAAAAAAAACAGAACAAATTCAAAAGTTAGGCAATCTCTAGTGGTAGAAGTATGGATGGCTTTTATTTTGTTATACTTTTCCAAATTTTAAAAAATGTAGTAGGTCGGGCATGGTGGTTCACACCTGTAATCTCGCCACTTTGGGAGCTTCAGGCAGGTGGATCGCTTGAGCTCAGGAGTTTGACACCAGGCTGAGCAACATGGCAAAACCCCTTCACTACAAAAAATACAAAAGTTAGCTGGGCATGGTGGTGCATGCCTGTAATTTCAGCTACTCAGGTGTCTGAGGTGGAAGGAATGTCTGAGCCCATGAGGTGCAGATTGTAGTGAGCCAAGATTGCGCCACTGCACTCCAGCCTAGGCGACAGAGTGAGGCCCTGCCTTGAAAAAAAAACAAATTAGCCAATGATGTGTTGTTTTATGAATCAGAAAAAACCCCACTATTTTACAAATAAGCAGTGATATACATTTAGGTTGTAGTTATTCATTTATGTAACAAACATTCATTGATTCTCTCTTGTGTCAGGGGCTCTGCCAAGTGTATCAGCAATGACTTTTAGATTGCCTGCAAATGAAGGAAACTCTGCCTAACTCCAGCAAAAGGAATTTACTAGAAGGATATCAGGTAGCTAAAAGAATTGCCAGGAATGTGGCGGAGGGTAGGGAATCACACACACACACACACACACACACACGCACGCACGCACGCGCACACACACACACATCCCAAAACAGCTTGGAAGCAGACGAAGCTAGTTAGCTCCAGGTCTAGATATCAGGCGCTTTGGAAGAGACTCTAGCCAAGAATGACTTGTTCTGAGCTTGACCACAGTCCACTGGTTGCTATGCTTGGGGTTCTTCCCCTACACCCAACCCACTGGGCATAGGATAGGAGTGGGAGTACCTTGATTAGTAGGCCCACTACCCTTTTCCAGTGAAAGAAACACAAGAGATGTGATGGGTGCTAAAAAACCAAAACCAAACCAAAACAAAAAAAGACAACAGAAATGCCCATTACCCTAGGACTTAGGGGCAAACAGGGTTGAATACCAGTCATCCCTCTCTTCCCCTCCCATAGGAAACATTTGCTATGACATGGGGGTTTAACTTAAGGTTCATGGTGTAATGTTCACTGTGATGTGCATCATTGAAGGTACAATATGGGTGCCCCACACAGAACGTAATTTTTCCTCTTGGAGCCAGCAGTGACATGTCAGGAAGAGTGTGGCTTTTCAGCTTGATCCTCATATACCAGCAGGAATTTTGAAAGGAAGGTCCCATTTTCTCAGGTAAGAGAAAATCCTAGAAAGGTATAATCTGAAAGAAACAGTGAAGCAGAAGCAAGAGATATAATTTGGAAATAGATCAGGCACCAACACGGGTCTGGCCTTCTTTTCTGAATGATCTTACATTCAGCAAGCCCAATAGTCATGTTTGAGTTTAGTTCACCATGAATATGGCCCTCTTGGTTCAATTAGCTTTGGTTAATAAAGTTATTATTAACTAAATATGAAAAGATCATACTCAGATCAGTGCATATTCTTACTGTAGCTCTCATGATAAATAGGAAATGTCTGTGGCTGTCCAGGTAACTTAACAATCATGTTGTTGCTTTTATAACTCTTTATAAACTTTTCTGTGAAGAAAGATGATTTGTAAGTGGAAGAGAAAAAGGAGGTAATTGTTCTTCACTTGCACTAAAAACAGGACAGAAAAAATAATCTTAAACTAGCAAGAGAGGTACCTGTACCAGTCCCTGCATATTAGAGGGCTCTGCTACTCTGTACTCCAACTTCTCATCACCTGGACAGCCCTGCTCCTCTGCAACAAAGACCCCACGTTTCCCCTGGAGCCCTTTGCCTCCCTCTGAGTCTTGCTCTGCGTAGCTGGGACCTTGGAATTCACTGCTCATGGGGCTCCTGGGTCCCATGGGGGCTGAAAAAAGACTGTTGGTGGGAGGTGTAAATGGAGCTTGGACTTGTGGACTTTGTAGTCTCCACACAGGTGCTGAAGGCCATGGTAGAAAGAGGAAGGGATGGGGAGGGGACCAGAGACTGGGTCTCCTTGCTTTGCTATGTTCCCAAATTTAAGTATTCTAAATTTAAATCTGGCTTCTAGGTTGTTAGGAAGGGATTATTTGTTAAGCCAGGAAGATATAACACGTTTAAATTAACATTTTTTAGCTTGATTTATAGTATTTAAATATTGAGATCTGTAATATGTGGGACTCCTTTTGTACTCTTGTCTCTCAAATGTTAGGATCAGGCCTGCTCAGGTAACTGTTTTAGAAAGGTAACACTCAATTGTTGAGATGCGCATGCATAATTAGCTAATTGTGCAATGGCAATGTAGATGATAAGAAAAATATACTTTTTGTGATTATAGCTAACATATTGAACAAGATGTGTTAAGCCCACATCCAAGTGTTTTACCTGTGTGTATTAATTAGTCTTCATAAGAGCCCCATAAAATAGGTCACTCAAGGCAAAATATCATTCAGCTAGATAGAATCAAGAAGCCCTGGATCATCTGAATCCAAAGGCCATAAACACTGTGGTATACAACAATTCAATGGATAAGAAAAGTTTTGCTTGAGGTCCTTGAACCTCCAATAATTTAAAAGTCACTGGATTAATCAACCCACTTTGACTCTCCAATACTGTCAAATCCTCAGATTCAGCATTCCTGTTCGTGTAGATTTCCTCATGAAAAGGGAGAGTAAATGCATGGACTGCCTTGCTGTGTTTGGTATTATGATTAACTGAATGTTCCAAACCAAAAATCAATATTTCGTTGCTTGTATAAGAAGCAAATTTAACTTACATTTTTAAACAGATGTCCAGTTGTGGGATTTCCTTTGCTAATTTTCAACGGAATTGCCATTGTGTCATTGATGATAAAGGTAAATTGGCCATAAGGTAAATTGGCACTGGTTCATGCCCCTACTACTCTTCTATTACCCCGTTGTCCAACTGAACCAAGAAGACTTTCTGCAATCAATATTGGTTCCATCACTCTTTTGATAACAACTTACATAATGGGAGAAGGAAAGGAGGAAGGGAGGGAAGGGGAAAGAGAAAAACACAGAGAGAGAAACTCCCACCTTTGGTTCCAAATATGAGATCTCTGATAGACACAACAGTTATTAGCTTCATTTCCAATTAAAATTCAAGGTTGGCATACGATTAAGAAATTATTTTGCTGTTTTCTAGTGGGAACTTCCTATGTTTGTTTCTAATGGTCACTGGAATCGTGCAAATGGTGTTTGTATAATACTGATTTTTTAGCTAATTGTTTTTAGCTGTCAGCTCTGTTGCCCCCTTATTTTATAGCTACATTACAGTTTACTGACCCAGGAAGTGAACTTCCTGGAAGAATAGAACATTTACACTTTATTTGTTTAAAAGAAAGATTATTCCTCTAAAGTAGGAACAGTTGTTATGTGGGTATGATTTAACTTCTAAAAATAAGAACACTGATGGAGGAGGGGGATTTAAAAAAAATTTACAGAAACACAACTTAGAGTTTTTCTCATCCTGGTGGTTTTTAGGACAATGTTCTCTCTTCTTTAGGTATTAGAGATAGGGAAACAAATAAAAAAAAGAATTTGCCAATAATATTTGAATAATAGTTATTCATGCCTTAAGTAGTAGTTTAATCCTTTTTGAGGGTTCTTAAGATAACAGCTACCTACCTGCAAGTTGTGTGCTATCTCTTTAGGACTCCAAGTAGAGTCTACTCTTCTCCCACCCTCACAGCCAAGCGGTATCTAAATTGCAACTTGGTTGGGCACGGTGGCTCACCTCTGTAATCCCAGCACTCTAGGATCACCTGAGGTCAGGAGTTCGAGACCAGCCTGGCCAACGTGGTGAAACCCTGTCCCTACTAAAAAATACAGAAAAATTAGCTGGGCATGGTGGCGCACGCCTGTGATCCTAGCTACTCGGGAGGCTGAGGCAGGAGAATTGCTTGCACCCGGGAGGCAGAGGTTGCAGTGAACTGAGATTGCGCCACTGCACTCCAGCCTGGGCGACAAAGCAAGACTCTGTCTCTAAATAAATAAATAAATTGCGACCTAAAAAACACTTTTTGCATGTGCCCTTCCCTGTCTCCACTGCCACTCCCCTTTGCATCTCTCAATTAGATCTTGTGTCAGCCTCCTATCTCTTCTCTTTCATTCCTACCCCCAAAATGATCTTCTGTTATCTGAGTATCACCCCTTCATTGAAAAGTTTCTGTCCAGCTACCACCTTCTCCCACCCCACCCCTATCCCAAAATCCTCCCACATGGTTCTGGATTGTTCCTCTCAAACAGTCATCACAATGTTTTGTAGATTTTTTTTAAACTTAACTCCCTTCTTGCACTAAACTGGGAACTCTGCTAAAGCAGGCATCTTGTTTCTTCATCTTTGTATCCCCAGCACCTGGCTTTACACCTACACATGTTAGGTCTTTAATAAATGACTATGGATGAATGGATATTACCCAGGCTAAAAAATTTGAATATGAATGAGAAAGGGTGGTGCCATGATTTAAAGGGCCACTCAAGGCAAAATATCGTGCAGTTAGATAGAGTCAAGAGGCAGAGTCAAACCCTGTATCATCTGAATCCAAGACCATCAAAGCTATGGTATGCAGCAACTCAGTGGATAAGAAAAGTTCTGTTTGGGGTCCTAAACAAAAGTTGGCTAATCTAAAATTAACTAATCTGAAAGTTATCTCATCCATTTTCTTTAAAAATACACAAACTAGTTTCACACTAATATTAGTTTTCTATTTTCTGTGAATAAAAAAGAGGCAGAGAGAAAGATTAAACCCTCTACCTGTTTCTGGTTGGAGAAAGACAAATATTCCAATATTGGATGTGGATATAAGGTGGAGATTCTAAACACATGGAAAAGAGAGAAAGTGATGAAGCAAACTATAAGCTGAGAGCGGGCTTCCCAACAATAGAGCAAATAAACTGAGCTTCTTGAAAAACATTGAGAATAATTATTTGATTGCTAGATGCAGCTTAACACCTACTGCTCTATTGTCCCAAACCTGGTATGAATATGCCTAATTGGTGGTGTGATTCCTGCTCAAATATCACTTGATTTGTGTAGTGAAAGGTGGGGTTTTATATGGTTCTGCCCAAGTCTTCGGCGCCAATGTTTCCATAGCAACAGATGCACTATGAAATGAGGAAGAAATCAGAAAGTTTGGGAGAAAAATAAATCAAAGTGAGTGATCCCAGCAAGGGGTTCCCCAGGGTGAGTCCCAAGGGCTTTTCAGGCTTCTGGTCAGATATGTTTGCGGCAGAATTCTCGGAGATAGAGGATTCTAGGATGATAAATGCCAGGGATTTTTTAAAGCAATATATGGGTACTATCTATGACAGCAGTTACCTTGTGTGCTTCAGCTTGGATTTCTAAGGCAAGGTCCTGTGTTGGGATATTAGGAGTCTACACTGGTTGAAAGAATCACTTAACATTTAGAGCCTACTAATCCCTAGGTAACAGGATATGAAAACTGGAGATTTTTACTGTCTTTTAAATCGAATTGAGCTATTCTTCTAAAGTTGGAAGGTGTAGAACACTGTGAATTCTATTAGGTACTAAATATTTGACTATGTCAATTTAGAGCAGTATCTAATTTTGTGGTATAAATGTGTTCTGTTTAACACAGACAGTGTGAAATTTCCGAGAAAAAAAAAATCTAGATTTCTGGCTTCTCTTATTCAAAAAATCACACACACAAATACACACACATACACATAGTTGCAAAATTTGTCAACACTGACCATGTTTCTTCATGACAATCATATGCTGTAGCTGAGTAGCAGCTGCCTCTAACATGGATTGGTCATGGAGTCTTCACTTTGTCACAGTCCCCATCACTCCCTACTGCCTATAATCAGGCCATTTTAATTGTTTATATTACCCTCTTGGTCATTAAAGTATTGAATTTATTACCTTTGAATTTGAGTGAGTATTGCTCTATATTTTTGCATCATTTTATCCTTATATATTGTACCTTCTTAATCTCGCTTTCCAAAAATGTGGACCAACTTATTTAATAATTGAAATATAAGGCAAGTGACATTTTAGAAAGATGCATTTTAAAAATTTTATCCTAGAAAACAAATTTAAAAGTAAGACCTTATGCTGGTATGAAGTTTATTTAAAAGCAAAGAGTTTAGAGATATTTGGTGAAAACATTTGCATAGTTAGATAGGCTTCTGCAACTACTTTTTCAATATTTCTTTCAACACTGGACAATTTTTTAAAAATTTCTGTTGTGTTTTATTTGAACTAAACTGAAATGGAAAAATAAATCATATGATTTATTTTTTGAGCTTGAGCTTGCTGGAGGTAGGGATTATCAAAACGCAACAGGATGGTATCATGTTTCATATGATATTATCATCTGGAAAATATAAAACATTCACAGTGCAACTGTGCTCACAGCAGTGAAGTAGAACCTTATAAATGATATGCATTCTATAGAATGGCTGGAAAAATTTCAAAATCATTATTGGAATCACCCAGGGCGACTAAGAATAATAATATCATTGTACCTTACTAAAAAATAATGAAAAACGAGTGAGGTAGAAAATTCCAGAGTTGTCCCTAGAGTTTTTATTTGCTTAGGAAGGATGATAGCAGTAGCTTCCCATTTCTTTTCAGACCTCAATTTTATTTTAAACACAGAACACAGTCCACCCGCTGAAAAGAATTTTCTTTTCTACAAAGACCAGGGTGTGCAATGACTGTGAATATCACTGTAAAACAGAAGAACATTTGGCTCTAAGTTACTCACTTAACTAGTCGGATTAAAACAGGATAATTGGATCTGTCTATTAGAGTGGTGTCTGTTTATGTCTGCTTTCTCCTGTGAAGGCTAGATTAAAAAATAGGAAACAGATATTACAATGAACATTCCCAACTAGTCACTCACCCATTCAGCAGCTACACCTTGAGTACTACTCTGCTTACTTCAGGTGGCATGTACCATGAGGGGGCACATCAATGAACATAGAAGATAAAAATGTTCTTCTATGAACATAGAAGATGCAAAAAGAAGGAAAGACAGGCAGGAAACAGCATAATAAATAAATGTATAGAATGCCAGAAGGTCATCAGTGCTTTGATAAAATAGAGTGGGATAAAGGAAATCAAAAGGGCTACGATGGGTGGCGGTAAAGGGCGTGATTTTAAATAGGATGGTCAGAATAGGCGTAACTGAGAAAGTGACATTTGAAGGAGGAGAGAAAATTACCATGTAGATACACATGGGACAGCATCCCAGGTAGGGATGGGCACCATTTTTGCACTGCACTCCAAATTGCATATGATTTGTCTCCTGCAAAGACTCTCACGTTTTTTCATTTGGAAGTAGAATTTTAGTGCTGGTTCAAACCCTAACCTCATTCTAATGCTGTTAAGGACACCATTACTCCAGTCCTGCCCGGTCTTCTCTAGATAAACCATAACTGCCTTTGGAAATTTTTTTTAAGAGACAAGGTCTCACTTGTCAAGATAAGTGAGACACTCACAAGACAAGGCCCAGGCTGATCTTAAACTCCTGGCTTTAAACAATCCTCCTGCCTTGGCCTCCCAAAGTGCTGGAATTATAGGCATAAGCCACCACACACAGCCTTCCTTTTGGATATTTAATATTTTTCCATTTTGGTTTAATTCAAATGAAGCAGAACAGGGTTTTTTTTTTGTAATTGTCTAATGTTTAAAAAGTATGAAATTATAACACATACTAGGTACTTGATAAGTTTTTTGTTGGGTTATAGAAAGAAAAGATATGCCTCAGAGTTAGAACAATGATTGTAACAGTAACCAAATTCTTTGAACATGTATTATATGCCAGATATTGTGTTACATGTTTTATAAACACTATCTCATTTGATTCTTGCAGTAGGCTTATAAGTTAGGTGTTATCATTATTCCATTTTATGGCTAGTAAATAGATTGTGCTGCCTTGCTCTATTGATTAAAATTAATCTTCTACAAGCATAAAAAAAGGTAAAAAGTATTTTCTCAAGTTCTAAGTGTAAGTCCTTTAACTTCCTCTATTTTAGTTAGGAATCTCCCCCAGAAACAGACCTTGAGGCAAGGATTCAATAGCAAGTAGTTTACTTGGAACGTTCGTGGAATACCATTGAGAGAGAAGGAAAGTAACATATGGAAGGAAAGTTTATTAGTCTGTTCTCACACTGCTAATAAAGACATACCCAAGACTGGGTGATTTATAAAGGAAAGAGGATTAATGGACTCACAGTTCCACATGGCTGGGGAGGCCACACAATCATGGTGGAAGACGAAGGAAGAGCAAACGATCATCTTACATGGAGGAAGGCAAGATTACTTGTGCATTTATAAAACCATCAGATCTTGTGAGACTTATTTACTACCATGAGGCAGTAGGGGGGAAACCACCCCCATGATTCAATTAGCTCCACCTGGCCCCACCCTTGACACATGGGGATTATTATAATTCAAGGTGAGATTTGGTGGGGACACAGCCAAACCATATCAGAAACTGTCAGTCCGTTCCTGCTACTATAACAAAATACATTAGACTGGATACTTTTTAAATAATAGAAATTGATTTCTCGTAGTTCTAGAGGCTTACAAGTCCAAGATCAAGGCACCGGCAGGTTTGGTGTCTGGAAAGGGCTTCTCCTCCGCTTTAAGATGGAATCTTGTTGCTCTGTCCTCCAGGGTGAAAAGAATGAATGCTGTGTCCTCACATGGCAGAAGGGTAAAAAAAGGGATAAACTTGCTTCCTCAAGCTTTTCTATAAGGACACTAATCTCATTCATGACAGTGGAGCTCTGATGGCCTGATCACCTCCTAAAGACTCTTAATATTATTACCTTCAGGTTTAAGTTCCAACATGTGAATTTCAGAGGGACATACACATCTAAATCATAGCAGAAAAGCTGCCAACATTGGAGTATTAAAATAGAGAAACTGGGAAATGGTATAAAACTCATGCCTCCAAATCAGTCCACCCAAAGGGGAGGGAACTGAGATATTTATACACCAACTCCCAACAGTCATTAGTTGAAGGCTGCTCCTAGAGAATGTTAGTTTCTCTGTACTTCCAAGCTTCCATGATTTGGAAAAGCCCTTAGGAACACAGATACTGACTGTTGGAAGTCAGTAGGCATATGGGTGGATAGTAATAGGGCTTGCTACATCTATACCAGTTGCCTCCCTGGTCATGTGCCTGCCAAACTTCAGAGATCCTTTAGAAGTTGTTGTAAGAAAAGAAAAATTTATCTTCTTGATTGGACTATTTATTAGTGTAGATAAGAACACCCCAGGTACACCCCAGGGTAAAAGAACATTGAGCCAGAATGTTAAGTTGCTCTCAAAGTCATTTCCAAATGAACAAGATGATGTAACTATGGGTGCTCAATTGTACATAATTAAGCATGGAGCTGTTATTATAAATGCATCTAATGTTGAAAAATGAAACAGAAGTAAGGCTACAACTGACCTTGTGATGAAACAGAAAGATGAAATATTCCTGAGAGTAAATCATTTGCCCGTGTAATGTAATTGCTTTTTTTTTCTTTCTTTCTTTCTTTTTTTTTGGAAACAAAGTCTCACTCTGTGGCCCAAGCTAGAATACAGTGACAGGATCTCGGCTCTCTGCAACCTCTGCCTCCTGGGTTCAGGCAATCCTTCAACCTCAGTCTCCCAAGAAGCTGTGACTACAGGCATGCACCACCACACCTGGCTCATGTTTTTTATTTTTAGTAGAGAAGGGGTTTCACCATATTGCCCAAGCTGGTCTCGAACTCCTGAGCTCAGGCAATCTGCCCACCTCGGCTTCCCAGAATGCTGGGATTATAGGCGTAAGCCACCATACTGGGCCTACATTCTTGTAGGATACTGGTGGACCAGTCATTAAGCTGTATCTTCCATGGCATTATTTGGGAACTCTATATCCCCAAAAATGTTGTTCATGCCCATGATCATTTTTAGGAATAGCTATCTTGAAACTTGGGAAAGCTGGAGAATATATAATACAAAATGATTTTGAGTCTGTCTTGCAAGAAACCACAAACCAAAAATAATTTTGCATGGAGAAAGAAGAGAATGTAACAAGTATGCTGAGAGCAGAAAGGCAAGTGTTAGTCCTCTGTATGTGTGGATAAACAGTAAATGTCAGTGAATTTTAACTGAGTGATGAAGTGCATTTGGTCAGGAAAAAAGTAAAGAATGGATGTTGGGCAGTTACCAGCCTGAAATGGGATTCAAAAATAACCCAGATGGCTTTCTTGATGAGAATGTATCAGTTGAGGTAGTTTAGGATAGTAGAGACAGTGTTTTAAAATTAGCCACCTGCTTCCAACAATTGTGGAGCAAGAAGGAGATTCAAATTTGAGGTCATATCAGTGATTGCCAATAGAATACTCAGGTTAGGCAGGCTACAAATTATTGTGCTCTGAAAAGAATCACAGTTAACCTTGGATTTGAGATACATGTTGGTTTTAAGAAACTCATCATCTTTTTTTTTTTTTTTTTTTTGAGACAGAGTCTCACTCTGTTGCCCAGGCTGGAGTGCAGTGGCATGATCTCGGCTCACTGTAACCTCCGCCTCCCGTGTTCAAGAAATTCTCCAGCCTCAGCCTCCCAAGTAACTGGGATTACAGGTGCCCACCGCCACGCCCAGCTACTTTTTGTATTTTTAGTAGAGATGGGGTTTCACCATGTTGGCCAGGCTGGTCTCGAACTCCTGACCTCAGATGATCCACCCACCACAGTCTCCCAAAATGCTGGGATTACAGGTGTGAGCCATCGCACCTGGCCATTATATTGGTATGGACAGGAAACGTGTTTTTCACACCAGAGGGCACCATGGGTGCTAGAGTTTCCCACTTGGAGTAACAGAATAGTGTTCAAAATTTCTGGTGTTCATAAATATTCTTTATTCTAAGAGAAGAAATTTGGGGAGAGCTATCAGGGCTGGAGGAAGAGTGGTGCTTAGGGGCTTTGCATCACCAACACTGAGCCTTCCTTTACCACTTTGGATTGCTCTAATTGTTGAACCTGAGTGTTACAGTTCTGCTTTTCCCTGGTTCTCATTTCAGGGCTCCTCATTCAGTTCCTTTAGATTCAGGGCCTCCATGTTACACAACTTCAGAGGACAACATTCACATCTGAGGTGATTCCACTTTTGTTGACCCTGCCTTGGTCCATACTTTGTAAAATGGGTCACCTTGCTTCTTAATTATGTGTGTTTTGTTCTCTTTTTTTGTCCCCTTGGACGGGAAGAGGCTAAATTTTATCTAGTTAAGTTAAAGCATCTTGCATAGCACCTTCCACGTAGAATTGCTCAGTAAATTTTTACTAAACAAATGAGTTCAATAAGAATGCTGTGACCTACTGAGACTCATGTCTCCTTTAATCCAAATAGCAGCCCCATGGGGTACATATTGCCTTCATTTCTCCTTGGAGGAGATGAGGTATAGATCAATGAATGGAAGCAGTGAGTAAAAACAACTCCATCAAGAATTTTGACATGAAGGACTAAAGAGAGTTAAGAATAGAAGGTATAGCTAGACTAGGATGTAGAGTTGACGGGGAGAAATTTACATAAAGGTCAAGGGACTTGACTTTAAAAGTTGACAGGGACGATTCAGTTGGGAAGATGGAAGATATAGTTGAGAGTACTGTTCATTGACATTATTGAGAAGATCCACAGAGAAGAATCCAGAGGACACAGAGGGAGTAGCCCTAGAGAGGACTGTTCTACTGGAACAAGAGGACAGGAGAGAGTGGAATAGACTCAGGGAGATTTGGTGGTAAGAAGTTGAAATTCCCGTCTGACATCTTTTTAATCTTTGAAGAAGGAGGCTGTATTAGTCTGTTCTCATGCTGCTAAAAAAGATATACCAGAGACTGGGTAATTTATAAAGGAAAGAGGTTTAATGGACTCACAGTTCCACATAGCTCGGGAGGCCTGACAATCATGGCAGAAGACACGAAGGAGATCTAAGGGATGTCATATGTGGCAGAAGGCAAGAGAGCGTGCGTAAGAGAAGTCCCCTCTATAAAACCATCAGATCTCGTGAGACTTATTCACTATCATGAGAACAGCTGAGGCAGAGCCAGGGAAAAACCCACCACCATGATCCAATTACTTTCCACTGGGTCCCTCCAAAGACATGTGGGCATTATGGGAGCTCAAGAAGAGATTTGGGCGGGGACACAGCCAAACCATATCAGAGTCAAAGTCATTTATTGAATTTGAGGAGGAAGATCATGGTTTTCATGACAGTGGTGATAACAGAGATTTAAGTAGAGTGGAGAAGGTATGAAATAGTCTCTTCAGAAATTCAGAAAGACTGAGTCAATCAGAGACCTGAGCATTTTTATGGACTTCTGTCAGTTTGTATTAATGAAACCACAGTGGCAAGGTAAAATTCTCTAGTGCACATTTTCTTTGGATCTATCAGAAAAATAGGTTGTGGCCCAATTTAATTAGACTCTAAAGTAGGAGAGGCCTTCTGCATATAGGGGAAATCTGAGTTTTATAAAATACATTTAAAGAAAATAAGCTTTCCTTCTCCTTATTTCTAACTCTCGCTTCATTTTCATGACAGTTGATATTCTGAGAAGGAAATAATGAATAGATTTTCGATAGATTAAACTTGTCTTTGCAGCTGGATGTTATGGGAAGCAGAGAGTATCTTCAACAGGATTCTTTTGTTTGAAAGGGACAGAAACCCAACTCAGAGTGGATCAAGAAAACCAGGAATTTGTTGACCTGTATAGCAGAAATATCCAAAAATACAGTTGGGTCAGGAGCTCAAAAACATTATCCTGGTGTCATTTCTTCCCCATCTTTCAGCTCTGCGTGTTTCTGTATAGGTTTCTTTCTCAGGCAAGCTCTCTTATTTTTCTGGCAACATGGACAGCCCCCCTACAGCTCTTGGGTTTAGGTCCTACTGATCTCAAAATCCAGCAAAAAAATACTCTCTAGCTGAACAGTTCTAAAAAAAGTCTCTGGATTGAATTTCAGTGGTTCCAATATGACCTTTGTGGGTTGTGTGCCAGTACTGGTTCCTAGTCTAATTACTGTAACCTGCGGAATGTGTGGCTTTTGTATGCCCACCTGGATCAAAACCCACCCCTAGAGTCAGAAATCAGAGTGGAGTTACTTTCTCCCAAACCACCTTGACAGAGAATGGGGATAGAGAGGATGTGCAAGGATTATCAGGAGGCCATTATCAGAAGCATAGCAAAGAATGTGGTCAGGCAAAAAAAAACAGAAAAAAAAGTTTTTAAATGTTCATTAGAGTAGGTAAAAGTAAAATTGAGCAATGTAATTATAGTCTCCACAAAGATTTCTGACCCAGTGAAATTTCTCTGGTCACGTAGTTTGTTGGCCCTAATTTACGGGACTGATTGCATTTGAAAATATCTATCTTTCCTGGAAATGAACTATAAGTTACCAAAGACACCATACAGAGATTCTTTAGCCCTATCCTCTTGTGATCTTAGCTCTTCATCTTTGTGTCCTATTTTGCCATTGTACTGCTGCTTCTATTTTGAAACCTTGGTAAGAAATAGATTTGTGTTGGTATACTGATTTAGTCTGAAATTAAAATGAAAAATTATTTGCATATTCAGAACCTAACTTAATGGGAGGAAAATCAGTGATAAAATTGCATCCTAAACATTTCTCAGGGAAACGAACTTATAGTGAGTTAGTGAGGATATATTGTCATTACGAGGTAACATGAAATGTATGCACCCAAGCCCTCAACTTATCCTGATGCTTTCTTTCTTTGGCTTTCTCATGCAGAGTATATTTTCTCTCAGTGATTTAAATGATTTGGTATTATTTTGTCCTGTATAGCTTCATGTCTTGTTAGATGAATTCAACTTTTGGACAAGACAAATTGGAAAGTAACTTTGATAGTTACTATATGTTATTAGGCCATTATTATTTAGTTGAAATGATGTCCAATACCCTTGTTTGTTTATATTTGCAGTCCTTCATGCCAGCCTGTGTTCTATTTTTACAGTGATACAGCTATCATTTTGTTTGGTTTTGGATGTTCATGCATTCTAGAGAAAGTGGAAAACTTAGAATCCTAATTAATGATTGTCTTCTGGACATCTGAGACCATGTTTCTAGTGTTTTCCATGGAATATTATCAGGTATATACTTTATGATAATTTTCATCCATTCAGAGATTATATATTAAATTGCCTTAGGAATATTAGGGTCTGTGTGCATCTGTTCAGATATATTTGCTTTCCCTGGAATGCTTTGAATTCTTGGTTCTTGCAGATTATCAGTCTCCTCCAAGATTCATCCTTGTGAGATACTGTTCCCATGTTGATGGAGGGTGTTTCAGTGATACTCGTTAAAGCAGAGTACAAAAGACTTTATTTAGGACCATCATGATAGGTAGAAGGATCGAGCAATGAGATTTTGCAATGAGGGACAGAGATTGAGCTTAACTCTGAACACAGCATGGACAGGTAGGAATTTACATTGCCAAGGAGCAGAGTGGGAGTGAATGGAAAATTACCAAGAGGAAATATCTGGGTAAGGAGGATGGCTAAACTGACCTAATGGGATTCTTGCTTCAGACAGTCCAGGATGATCAGACATACCTGAGGAATAGTGGAAGGTGAGGAATAATCTGATCAGATATGGGGAGTGATCAGATGTCAAGGTGGGGGGACTTTGCTAAACTGAGTTAGCAGGGCATTTTGTTAAAACTGGATTTTATAAGGAAATGAACAGATACCAAGGATGTTTATTCTGAATTTGCATTTCTTCTTTTGTGTTTCTTGTTTTAAAATCCTTCTTTGATTTTACAACAGAAGGAGTTGAGTATTTGTTTTAGATAAATAAAAGCTGGATTTTATGTAACAAAGATAGCTGATGACCCCCAGCTGCTCTGTGTTCCTATGAAGAAAGTCCCAGTGCCAGAGATTGGTCATGCCCGGCCTTCACCAGGTGTGACCTCATTAATTGAGAATTGATAGCTTTGGAATTTGACATAAATCATAGAGTATGTGCAAAGGCAGTTTATGTAATAGGTAAGAGATTGGATTATGGACTTGGCAAGCATGGATTGCAGACCCTGTCCAGACCACGAGCTGTGAAAATTGGTCAAATTTATTAGTTTCTCTAAGCACTGATTTCCTAAGCATTAAAAAATATTATTAGGTACCTTGTTGGGGCTGCTGTGGGTTGCCATCATCCCCATCCAAAATGTGACTCTGATTTACTTTCTACATATTTTTTTCACCATCTGAAATTATCTCATTTACTTATCTGTTTATTTTTTGTTGTCTTTCTTCTTCCCCAGTAAGATATCTTTCGCCCGAGATTAAGGATCTTGCCTATTTTGTTTGGCCCTCTATCTCCAGGGTCTGGCACATATTAGGAGATCACTATTGTGTGTGTTGAAGGAGGAAATGAATGAATAAATCAGGCTTAGCAGAGAAGCAGGCACTTAGTAGGTGCTCAATAAATGTACATTATGACGTTTGCTGATACCTGAAGCTCTTAAATGTGTAGACTTGAAAGTCTTTCATTTGGATAGGATTTTTAAAAAAATTGTACGTATTTAAAATCATGGAAACTGAGAGCTTGAAACTGTAGTTTTGAGACTTCAATTCAGCCAAATCTTATTATGTTGAGTGTTCTTATTTATATAATTCTTTATTTTAATTTTTTATTATTTATTCATTTAGTTAGTTTTAGAGACAGGATCTCACTATGTGGCCAGGCTGGACTCAAACTACTAAGCTCAAGTGATCCTCCTGCCTCAGCCTTCCTAGTAGCTGGGACTATAGGTGTGCACCACCAAGCCTAGCTTCTGTAATTCTTAAACTCATATTATACCATACGTTTCCTCCTGTAAAAGAAATACTAGAGAAGTCAAGAGATTTGTTCAGGTCTCAGCAGTTAGTAGCAGACACAAGATTCCAGGCATCCCGTATTCTCCATACCTTGCATCATCTGCATGGTAATGATTATAGTAGAAAAATAGAACTAATACCAATAGTAACAGTCATGGCTGCTGTACTAGTCAGGGTTCTGTGGAGAAAGGAGATTTATTATAAGGTATGGTATTGGCTCACATGATTATGGAAGCAGCGAAGTCCCATGATGTGCTATCGGCAAGCTGGAGACCCAGTCAAGTCAGTTGTGGGGTTCAAAAGCCTGAAAACCAGGATGGATTCCAATCTGAGTCAGAATACCTGAGAACCAGGAGTGCAGAGGGCAGGAGATAAGACTAATGTCCAAGCTCAAGCAGTTAAGCAGACAGCAGATTCAACCTTCCTCTGCCTTTTTGTTCCGTTCAGGCCCTCAGTGGATTGGATAATATCCACTCGTGTTGGGGAAGGCAGTTCACTTTACTCAGGCCACTGATTCAAATACAAATTTCTTCTGGAAACACTCTGACGGACACACCCAGGAATAACGTTTAACCAGATATGTGGGCATTCTGCGATCCAAAGTTAACACATGATGTTAACCGTCACAGCAGTTAACCTGTATTTCACTATTAATGTGACAGATAATGTACTCATCATAACCCTATGAAGTTAGTACAATTGTGATTCGTGTATTTATTTTTTATTTTTAATTTTTTATATTTCCCGGGAACATAGATTCAAGTTGCCCTGAATATATGCTCCCTATAATCACATATGTCAGATGGCAAAACTGAGGCTTTAGAGAAGTTAAGCAGTTTGCCCAAGACCACACTGCCATTTTCTGAACCCAGTCAAATCTCTCTCTGGAGCCTGACCTCATAACCCTGAAGTACTGACCCCAGAGTTCCAATCGGCTATAATTCAGAACTTCCATGAAATCAGACTGATGTTTAGACACCAATGACTCAGAACCAGGGGGTTCTATTGTAGTGTGACTTTGGAGCTCTCTGAATGGTGCACATAATTTCTGTTTTACAGAGCAACCTTCGTTATGAGAAGCTGTGTGTCTGGCCTGAAGGAAGGGAACACCAGAGAAGGGGTTGGTTGGTTTGAGTTATGTGAGAGTCTGGCAGGAACTGTCATTTGGCATGTGAAATAGAAGCGTATTGGATTTTATTTTCCCCTGAGTAGGTTGGTGGGATTAAATTTAATTGCCATTTTAATAAGCAGAAGAAAGGAACGATTCCAAATAGTAGAAACAAAAAGAATTGCTATGGTAGACCACTAATCATTAGAAAGACTTATTTTTGAATCATGAGGGACCACAGTGAGAAAAACAGAAAATTCAGAACACAGAGAATTATAACCCATGGGACCATTACAAAATTATACCTGAACGACAGTTTGACCTATAAAAGTCATTACTGTTCCATGTCAGAGGTGGGGAGGGTCTGTCTTAGGGGATGGAGCAATGAGGATGGCCCAAACCTGAATGTATGGATTTGTAGAGCTGCTTCAGAAGGGAGGAATGGCCCAGTAATGTCAACTGAGGCCTAATCATGCCTTTCTTCCCAAGAAACTCCAAGGACTACACACATGCATTTCAGTTTTCACTCTGTGTTCCCGAGGAATGATGGCAGGCATTCATATTCATATCTTCAGGGCAGATATTAAACCAGATTTATATGGTGCTATGGTTTGGATATGGTTTATTTGGCCTTGCCAAGTCTCTTGCTGAAATTTGAGCCTGAGTGTTGGAGGAGGGCCTGGTAGGAGGTGTTTGGATCATGGGGGCGGATCCTTCATGAATTTCTTGGTGCCATTCTAGAAGGAGTGAGTGAATTCTCACTCTTACTTCCTGCAAGAACTAGCTGTTGAAAAGAGCCTGGCATCTCCTCCTTTCTCTTTTGCTTCCCCTCTTTCCACGTGATCTTTCTCTTTTGCTTCCCCTCTTGCCACATGATCTCTACACACTAGCTCCTCTTTGCCTGCCACCATAAATGGAAGCAGCCTGAAGCCCTCATCAGAAGCAGGTGCGGGTGCTATGCTTCTTGTACAGCCTGCAGAACCATGAGCCAAAAAACCATTTTTTTCTTTATAAATTACCCAGCCTCAGGTATACTTTTATAGCAACACAAATAGACTAAGACATATGATTAGCAGTATAGATAGCAAAAGCATCACATGATTTCCAGGTGTCTACCCTCGTGTCATTGCTGTTGCCTGCACAAATACTCAAAATATGGCATTTGAGGGTTCTGAATCCAAAAGTGATTCACAATAGTCAGATTATGAATGGACAGACATTTTAGTAAGAACTTAGCTGATTTGTTTTTCTTATATATTTATCTTTTATGTATGTATTTTATGAAAGAGTGGCATATGATGTAAATCTCTGACTCAGTAAATCTAAAAGAACCCTTTTACAAGGTAAACTAAAAACTCTAATAGTTAATAGTGTTGTGATATTTTAATTGGCAACTCTTTTTTCTTTCTCAGTGATTCTTAAAATAATGATGCATCTTGCAATTCTTGGTATCTTGGTCAATGAAATTCTTGGTCAATGAAATATGGCAATGTTAACCACAATCATTTTTTCAAGGCATGCTAGACACAGTGTTAAGCCCTTCACGTACATTATATGATTTATTTTCATTCTCATTTCACTGATGATGAAACTGACTCAAGCAGCTAAGAAACCTCACAAAGACGCCTATCATTTCATAACAATTCCTATGTAGAATCTTTCAACGGCCTCACTTTGGATCTAAATAAAATGTAAACTCTTTGCCTTATCTATAGTACCCTTTTCTAACATTGTCCTACCTACTCCTCCCACTTCATCTCATACCATTCTCTACCTGGCCATCCTGTTTATGTCCGCTGCAATTGCACTTGCCATTCTACCTGCCTAGAATGCACTTGACTGAGAACCTGATGGATCCAGCTCATTCTTGTTTTTCAGAGCTCAGCTTATATGCTTCCTATTCAGAAAGGTGTTTCTGACATCCATCCTAAAATAGCCAGTTAATCTCATCTCTATCCTATCATATGGGTTCACTTTTATTTAAAGTAATTTTTTGAAACTTAACATATACACAAAAAAGGACACACATTTTAAGGATATAAGTTGATGAATTTTCACAAAGTGAGCACACCTTTGTATAAGCACCCAGAAGCCCTTGTTAGATTTCGTTCTAGTTGTGCGCTACACCCAAGGGCAAATGCCATCCTCAGCTCTGTCAGCATCAATTAAAATTGGAATCGTAAAGTCCTCATTTGTGCCTGGCTTCTTTCATTCACTATGTTATTAGTAAGATGCATCCATGTGGTTTTGTGTAGTTGCAGTTCACTTATTCTCATTGCTATATAGTATTCCATTGTACGAATACACCACAGTTTTTTCTGCTCTTGGTGAACATTGGCTGGTTTTCCATTTAGGGCTATTACAAACACTGCTGCTATGAACATTCTTGAATATTTTTTGGTGAACATCATGTGAATTAATTTTAACTGTATTACTTAAAACTATGTGGTATGTACTTGCCTATTTCAACTTTTTCTGTCCAACTTTACCCCCATCACAATGTTATTCCTAAGACGGTAAAGACCTTGTTTATATTTTTTCTTATTTTATTTTTGAGCTTTATTGAGATATACTTGTCTTACAATATACACCCATGAAATTGTTACTGTGGTTAAGAAAATGAACATATCTCTCACCCCCAAAAGTTTGCCCTTGTTCCATAGCAGTCCCTCTCTCCTGCTTCTCCCTGTAGCTCCTATATCTCCTACCCTAGGTCCCTATTGCTCTGCTTTCTGTGATGTTCATTAGTTTGAATTTTCTAGCATTTTTTATATAAGTGGAATCATACATGAGGTACTCTTGTTTTGCTTTCACTCATCACAGTTATGTTGAGATTCACCTATGTTGTTGCTTATATCAATAGTTTATTTCTTTTTATTTGTGAGTGACATTCTACTGTAAGGTTATACTATATAATTTGTGGTAGATTTCTTTTAGCTTTAGATTACTATTAAACTTTTTTTATTTTTATTTTTATGGATACCTAATAGTTGTACATATTTGTGGGGTACTTGTGAAGTTTTGATGCAAGCATACAATGTGTAATAATCAAATCAGGGTAACTGGGATATCCATCACATCAAGCATTTGTTATTTCTTTATGTTAAGAACATTCCAATTTCACTCTTCTAGTTATTTGAGATATACAATAAATTATTGTTAAATGTACTCACCCTATTGTGCTACTGAACACTAGATCTTATTCCTTCTAACTATCTAATTTGTTTATCTATTCATCTGTTGATGTGCATTTGAGCTGATTCTAACTTTTGTCTATTAGAAATGATGCTACTGTGGACATCTATGTATAAACTTTCACATATATACCTCTACTTCCCTTGGGTATTCATCTAGGAGTGTAATGGGTGGGTCATATGGTAGGTGCATGTTTAACTCTACAGGAAACTGTCAACCTGTTTTCTGTCTGAGAGTTCCAGTTGTTCCAATAATTTATAGTAAGTCTTTTTAAAATTTTGCAATGACTAATGATGTTGAACATCGTTTTTATGTGTTACTTGCCATTTGTACATCCTCTTTGGTGATATTGTCTATTTGAATTTTATGTTTATTTTAAACATCTTTTTTCGTTATTGAGCTTATGAGATTTAAAAATAAATATTCTAGATAGAAGGCCTTTTTAAGGTATGTTGTTCAAATATTTTCTCCCAGACTGTGGCTTGACATTTCATTTTTATAACAGTCTTTTATTTTAATGCTGTCTTACTAGGAACTGGAGTAGTTGGCACATGTTGGTGCTCAAGAATTTTTTCTTGAAAAGACCTAGTGAAAGGTGATCCTCTAGGAAATATCTTAGATTCTAAAACAGGTTTGAGTGACCCCATTGCCCCTAATCTTATCAATATACATTACACAACTAGGCATGTATATGATGTAGGTGCTATAATTCATTTTCCTTATGAGAATAAGGAAACTGAGGCAGATGGCGATAAACTCACCTTATTCAAAGTCACCAAGAGAGAAGCCAGTGTTTGAAGAAGGCAGTCTGACTCCATAGTTTTTGGAGGGTGTGGTTTGCAGAAGGGATATAGAATGGTTAGAAGGAGCATAGTAACTTCTTCCATTGTCCAACTTTGCGTTGTTTCAGCGGTGGGGTGAAAACATGTTATTCCTAAATTTTGGAAGTGTGCTTTAAAGATAATATTTTAAAAGAATACATGTGTTAAAGTGCTGGACTACATAATTTGAATGTATAGATAGATACAAGATTGACTGAGTTTCTAGATGTATAGACCAGCTAGGTTGAATGCAGCCATTCTTGTTCAGTTCTGTGGGCTGTCCAGTCTCAGGCAGTCATGCAACCTTTACCAGAGTGAAAGTGGTTGGCCTCTGGTCATAGTGCCACTTCTCCCTTCTGTTCTCACTCCATATTATTAGACTAATATCCTCTGCATGGTAGAATTTGTCCTCAACTGTTCCTTTTTAGTAAAAACAAAAACAAACCAAAAGCTTTCTTTTTTACCCCTGAATTCTAGGAATACATATTTCTTTTTGGGGTGGGGGAGAGAGAGAGAGAGGCAGAGAGAGAGAATGTTTTAGTAGTATTTAGGAGTTACTGGGCAGCCTTTGGGAAGTGGCATCCAAAGGAGAACTGTGAGGCAGTATACAATGTCACAATGATAAGTACATTTCAAGAAATCAAATTTGATCATATTTTGGGGCAGATTAATTCATAAGAAGGGGATCATTGGCCAATACTTTGTAAACAATCTGGTGCTCCTTTTACTCAATTTAAGTATTCCATAGTCATTAAATAGATATTCAAGTAGTGCTTAGACAGCAGAGAATATATGAAAGTCTGTAGCAAATCATACTATCCACATAAACCATTATACTGCTTCTGTGGCTGATGTGGCTGCCAGATGTCTCTTTTGTGAGCTGACTTCCATAGCGTTTTTCAAATCTCTAACATTATTTGGATAGTTACTTCTTGAATATCTAGCAACTGTGCATGCATATGTATATATATATGTATGCATGTGTGTGTATATATGTCTGTCTATGTGTATGTGTGCACATATACATGGTGAAACTTAACTTTGCAAGTCTTTTATTCATTTCTGTGAGATATGGTAAAACATGACCTTGTACATTTTTATTAATGCAGGTTGGGAAACAGATTCTCCATTGGGGTAATAGCAGAGAGGGTACATTTTGGGTACATTTTGCAATTAGACAATTTTAACAGCTACTGGTCAAAGTATTATTTAAATTTGGCATCACACTTTAGAAATATAAACTGTTGTGTCTAAATTAAGCCTAGTTAAACGCTGCCCTTGATACATTCTTTCTTTCTTCCTTTTCTTTGGAGACAGGGTCTTGCTGTGTCACCCAGGCTGGAGTGCAGTGGTGTGATCATGGCTCACTGCAGCCTCCCACCTCCTGGGCTTAAGGGATCCTCCCACCTCAGGCACACACTGCCTGGCTAGTTCTTTTAATTTTTTATAGAGACAGGGCCTCACTGTGTTGCCCAGGCTGGTCTCAAACTCCTGGACTCAAGCAATCCTCCCGCCTCAGCCTCTCAAAGTGACTGGACTACAGGCATGAGCCACCACGGCTGGCTGTTTGATACATTCTTGGTTTGCCTTGCTATTTGTATTTTCCTAAAAGAGCATGCTGGGGTCACTTTTGGTGCTTTCAAATATATAACCTCTGGATCCCATTCCATGTGATTCTGGTTTTACTGATCTGGTGTGTAGTGCTGAAGACCTTCCAGGAGCAGAGGAGGTTGGGAACCACTGCTGCACAGGTGGAAGGAGCCTGGAGGGGCATCTGTGATCACGGACTTAACTCTGACAAAAATAAGGTGGTAAAATGAAAGGAATGAGTCTCTGGAGGATGTAGCAATGTAATTTTAGCATTGGAAGGGAGAGCTTCGGCATTAGGAAAATGCTTACAAAATGGAATGTCAGAGGAAAGATAAATAGAATCCTATGGCCAGAGTCTTTCCAAAGTTTGACAACTTAACAGAATGGAGAGGCTTCCTCAGAGTAAAATTCTGATCTTGCAACCATTCAAGTAGTATTCTCCAAAGAGTGGTTCTGGTAAACCTGATATGTTAGGTAGTTCACAAGCTTTTAAAAATCAGTGACAGCTATGCACTTATTTAATACCTATTAAACGTATAAAAGGCACATCAAACGTGATTTAATGAAGGTATTTGTAATAGGTGAGGATGATTTTCAAAATGAGTCAGTATGAAATTGGTTTAAGTGAAATTGTAAATAAATAATTGTACGGGTGCTATGTGGTAGAAATAAGGAAGGTGGGATGTGAATAGTTTAAAAAATGTTTGAGAAACAGCCATTAAACACAAAGCATCTTAAAAAAACTAAAATGACAGCACGAAGAGCTCCTGAGCTCAGAGTTTTGAAGGAGTGGTGCTTATAAATACACCAATTAAGTATCTGATGGGAGGAAAAAAATATAGTTATTTGCCTGAGTGTGATCATTCAGTTGTCTCAGCTGTTACTTTCTAAAAGCAGATATTTGTGGCCTCATGGTATGTTCTTGTTTTCTCCTTTTAATTTTTTTAAACACAAAGTTATTCCCAAACCCTAGAATTGGAGTCATTATCATGATGAGCCTGCCAAAAAAAACCCCCAAAAAACCAAAAAAAAAACAAAAAACAATTTTGGATTGCCTCAACAGAAAAGTAGTATCACTTGTTCTCTAACTGAATTGTTCAGCAAAATCACCTAACCATTTTTCAGGGTCAAGTTGCCTTTCCAGAGAGTCTGATTTGAGAGATCTGGTGTGAGGCCCTGAGATCTATATATACTTTTTTTTTTAACAATTCAGTTAGAGATTATTTTAGACAGAGTCTTACTCAGTCGCCCAGGCTGGAGTGCAGTGGAGCGATCTCGGCTCACTGCCAGCTCTGCCTCCCGGGTTCACGCCATTCTCCTGCCTCAGCCTCCCAAGTAGCTGGGACTACAGGCACCTGCCACCGCGCCCAGCTAATTGTTTGTATTTTTAATAGAGACGGGGTTTCACCGTGTTAGCCAGGATGGTCTTGATCTCCTGACTTCATGATCCGCCCACCTCAGCCTCCCAAAGTGCTGGGATTACAGGCGTGAGCCACCGCGCCTGGCTGAGATCTATATTTTTAAGTAAGCCTCATAGGTATATCTGGTGCATGCCAAAGGCTCAGAATGTTGGCTGAGAATTTGGAGATGATGGTGATGTTTCCCACACTGGCAAGGACACCCATCTCCCTTCCAGAAGTATCATTTAAACAAAATTATAAGCGATTTCATCACATACAAAATAGAAAGAATAACATAATGAACATCGATATACCCACTACCCAGTGTAACCAATAGCATATTACTAATATACTATTTGATTCCTGCATACTTCTCCCCAGATTGCATTACTTTCTCTTTTTCCAGAGATAATCACTCTTCTCATTTTTTAAAATAGCAGATTTACTGAGTTATATTCTTATTGCATACCATTAAAGTATACAATTCAATGATATTCACAGAGTTGTACAACCATCACCACAATCAATTTTAGAGCCTTCTCATCAACTCAGAAAGAAACCTAGTCATCACTAGCAATCATTCCCTATTCTCCCCTACCCCACCTAACTGCCAGCCTTATACTCCTACCAGTTTACTTTCTAACTCTATGGATTTGCCTCTTCTGAACACGTCAGATAAATGAAATCATACAATACTTATTCCTTTGTGAGCACTTCTTTCACTTGGCATAATGTTTTCAAGGTTCATCCATGTTATAGCATGGATCAATATTTTATTCCTTTCTGTGGCTGAATAATTTTTGTTTAGCCATTCTTCAGTTGAAGGACATTTGAATTGTTTCTGCTTTTTGGACATTATGAGTAGTGCTTCTTTCATGAACAGTCATGTACAAGTTTGTGTGTGAACATACATTTTCAATTCTCTTGGGTACATACCTAGAAGTGCAATTACCAGGCCATATGGTAACTCCGTTGAGGAACTGCCAAACTGTTTTCAAAGAAGCCACTCCCTGGGTGTTGATACTTCTTATTTTCATACTTTTTTTGTACTTCTCCCTGTGTATTTCTAAACAGTATGTAGAAATGTTATGTATTCCTTCAAACAATGTAAGGAATTTCATTTTATATTATATATAACCTGCACCTTACTTTGCTTTTCATTGTGTTTGTAAGTTCATCCCTGGGTACACACAAAGTGCTAACACATTCAGTTTCACTGGTGGTACAATATTCAGTTGTCTAAACACACCGCAACTTGTCTATTTTCTGTCTTGTCTCTTTGTTCATTTTACTGTCAGAGTAAATAATACCATCTCTGTTAATGCAGATTCCCAAAATCCACAATAAAATCTTTTGTATCATTCATGTGAAGTTCAAAGTTAATGCTTCTGGCTGGGGAACTCTCCTGCATGTGCTAACTCAGGGATCTCAGGTTTCTCCATCTTGCATGATTGTCATTTTCTAGGTCTTCCCCTGAGTGTATCATCCAGCTGTCTACTGAGCTAGAAGGCAGGGTTACATGGGATTTATTATTATTATTATTATTATTATTATTGTTATTATTATTGTTATTATTTATTTTTTGCCAGAAGGGAGTCATTATTGTTGCCCACTTTGCATTGGCCAAAACCTAGCCACAAGGGCCCCAAATTAACTGCAAAGGAACCTAGAAAACATGGTCTTGCTTTGTATTCAGCAAGGGAATGGGGAATGGTTAGTGTCCCTGCCACATCGATTTGTAAGTTTATTCCAACTTTTTGCAGCTGTAAACAAGGCCACTAAACTTTTATTTTTCTTGTTCATGTGGGTCTCAGTTTCTCTGGAGTATGTATATATTTGTGGGATTGGGTCACAGAGTGTGTTAATGTTGCATATTATTAGGTACTTTCAAGTTTTTCTCAAAGGTGTTTATGCTAATTTAAGCTCCACCCTGCCGTATGGGTGCTTCACTTTCTTGCCAACACTGAGTATTTGCCAAACCTTTAAATGTGGGGCACCAACTGTTAAAAGGGAGATGACAAATGGCATGGCATTTGAAAGGGAGGAAACTAGGATACTAAAAATATAGAATAGTGTATGTGGTAGACGGAATAATGGCTCTTCAAATATGTCTACATCTCAATCCCCAGAACCACAGAACACATTTCTTTATATGACAAAAGAGATTTGTGGATATGATTAAGTTAAGGATCTTGAGATGCAGAGATTATCTTATGTTAACAGAGTAGGCCCAACGTGATCACACAGGAGTCCATATAAGAGGGAGGCAATAAGGTCAAATCAGAGGAAATGTGATGACAGAAGCTGAGGTTGGAGTGATGTGCTCTGAAGATGACAGAAGAGGTCACAAGCCAAGGAATGTGGTGTAGACTGTAGAGGCCGAAGAAGGCAAGGAAATGGATTCTGTCCTTGAGCCCTCAGAAAGAACTAGCTCTGCCAATACATTGATTTTCATGCATAAGACCCATTCTGGACTTTTGACATCCAGAACTATAAAATAATAAGTTTACGTTGTCTTAAGTCATAAGTTTGTGGTGATTTATTACAGCAGTGATAGGAAATTAACATAATATGAATAATAATAGCTGGCATTTATTCAGTCACACACAGTCATGCTAGGTTCTCTTCTCTGTGGCTCATTTAAAGGATAACACACTCCTTAGTGTCACCATTTTAGAGTTGAGGATGCTGACTTAGAATTGGAGAGGACTCAGTGAAAAGAGAATGTAACTTTGCAAAGAGCTACCTCTTTGCAGGACAAACTCACGTTCGATGGGAAAGCCCACACAGTGACAGAGCTCTAAAATACAGTAAGTTACAGAAATAAGGGTTATGGGTACAGGAGGTAGGGTCTTTATGTTCTGTCCCTGGTTCTGGGAGGGCTCTCAAAGAGGTGCCTTTTGACACAGGGCTTGAAAGATACAAATGCTCTGCCTTGTGTCTTGAAAGAAAAAGAAAATTCAAGATGCAGGAACTGGAGCAAAGCTAAGGCCTGGCAAGTTATTTTGACCACATCATTCTCGATAATATTATAATTAAAGACCATATCTACTGGCTGGGCACAGTGGCTCACGCCTGTAATCCCAGCACTTTGGGAGGCAGAGGCAGACAGGTCACTTGAGGCCAGGAGTTCAAGACCAGCCTGGCCAACATGGTGAAACCCCATCTCTGCTAAAAATACAAAAAAAAAAAAAAAAAAAAAAATTTAGCCAGGCATGGTGTTGTGTGCCTGTAGTCCCAGCTGCTTGGGAGGCTGAGGCACAAGAATTGCTTGAACCCAGGAGGCAGAGTTTGCAGGGAGCTGAGATCATGCCACTGCACTGCAGCCTGGGCAACAGAGTGAAACTCTGTCTCAAAAACAAACAAACAAACAAACAAAATATCTAAAGGTTTTATACTTCTTTTCTGCTTACAACAAACTTCATTCATTCATTCATTCATTCATTCATTTAAACCTCATCATAACTTTGTGGCCTAGGCTTTGATAATGAGAAAACAAATCTATACAATGAAAATATTAGGAGGTGACATTATGTGACCTGCCCAAGGTCTCACAGCTCATAACTATCAGTATTAAAAACCTTAGTCCAGTAGTTTCTTATCTTTGCCTCCCACTTGTCTATGAGACATTTCCAAAAGAGCAATATGTGCATTTGCTCTTTGCATCCACACATCCACTTTTGGAAAAAGTTGGGTGAAAACGGATCTCCAGGCTTGGTTGCATGCTATGGGATGCTAATGTAATGGTGGGTTTTTTAAGACACACCTAAGGTTCATCAAGCCTCTTTCCAGCTTACACTTCAGCCTCAGTCTTGAATAGTGCTCTGCTGGTCACACAAACCCAGCTTTGGAATTAAGAGATTTGGAAGCTGTATAACGGCATCACCTTCTTGGCTAGATGCCCAGTCTTTGTTAAAAATTGTCTGCAACACTCATGTGACAGAGTTGTAAACTCTCAGCTCCTCATCCATCTCTCTCGCTTAGCTATTAAACCATTAGTGTTTTCTTTGGTAGTACTACTACCACAACTGAATAAAAAAGGATTTGCATGAGAACTGCACCTGATTTTGATTATTAGACTATTGAAAGAGTTCTGCAACCAACACTACTGTCTAATTTTAGAACATTTTTTATAATCCCCAAAAGAAATTCTATGCCCATTATCAGAAACTTTCCACTCTCTCCTCCCCCAGGCCCCTGCAAACACTAATCTTCTTTATGTCTCTATGAGTTTGCTTATTTGGGATACTTCTTATATGTGTAATTTATATCTAATGTAAATGGAATATGTGGTCTTTTGTGACTGGCTTCTTTCACATAGCACAGTACTTTCAAAGTCCATCCATTTGCAGCATATATCAGTATTTTGTTCCTTTTTATGGTGGAACAATATTCCATTGTGTGAATATACCACATCTTGTTTATCCATTCATCATTGATGAACATGTGAGTTGTTTTCACTTTGTGGCTTTTATGAATAATGCTTATTCTATGACCACTTTGTATAAGTTTTTATGTGAATGTAAGTTTTCAGTTCTCTTGAGTATATATATACACCTTTAAGTGGAATTGCTATGTCATAAGGTAGTTTTATATTTAACTTTTTGAGGAACTGCCCTGTTTTCTAAAGTGACTGTACTTTAGACTCTCATTTTATATTTGCCTGAGAGTTTTGATTTCTCCACATCCTTGTTAACACTTGTTATTATCTGACTATTCGATTCTAGCCATCCCAGTGGGTGTGAAGCGGTATCTCATTGTGGTTTTGATTTGCATTTCACTGATGACTAATGATGTGAAACATCTTTTTATGTGCTTATTGGCCATTTGTATTTTTTTGGGAAAAATGTCTATTCACATTCTGTGTCTGTTTTTAAATTGAGTTACTTGTGTTTTATTGTTGAGTTGTAAGAGTTTTTCATATTCTGGATACTAGGCTATTATCAGATATAATATTAGTATTATTTTCTCCCATTTTGTGGGTCACCTTTTCACATTCTGTTTTTTGATGGCTGTTTTTGTTTGTTTGTTTGTTGTTGTTTTTTTAAATAGTGACAAGGTCGCACTATGTTGCTCAGACTGGTCCTGAACTCCTGGCCTCAAGCAATCCTTCCACCTCAGCCTCCCAAAGTGCTGGGATTACAGACATGAGCCATCACACGTGGCCCACATTCTGGATAGTGTCCTTTGCATGAAAGTTTTACATTTTGATGAAGTCGAATTTACTGTTTTTCTTTGGTTGCTTGTGCTTTAGGTGTTATAAGTGACGAACCACTGCCAAATTTGATGTCTTGCAGATTTGCTCTTATGTTTTCTTCTAAGAGTTAGATAGCTTTAGCTTTTACATTTCAGTCTTTGATCTATTTATAGTTAAATTTTGTATATTGTGTGAGGTGATATGGTCAATTTTATTATTTTGTATGTGGACGTTTAATTGTCTCAGCACCATTTGTTGAAAATATGATGTTTTTCCCTATGTATTGTCCTGGCATCTTTGTCATAAATCAACTGACCATAGATGTATGCATTTTTCTTGAACTCTTAGTTTTATTCCATTGATATATATGTCTATCCTCTGTGCCTGATTTGAAAGATTACTTGAAGCATCTACATGGCTGATTTTGGAGAGTCAGTAAGTTTGAAAAGACACTTGAAAATATGTATTTTATCATAAGCACTACCATGTGACTCTGGGGTCAATACTGAGAAACTAGGACAGCACCTCTCAGACTTCAATGAATATACAGATCACTGGAGCTCTTGTTAAAATGTAAATTCTGATACAGCAAGTCTGAATTGGGGCCTGAGATTCTACATTTCTAACAAGTTCTCAGGTAATGATGATGATCCACAGACTACACTGTTGGTGGCAAGGGGCCAGGAGGTCTCCCACCACAGCACGATCCTAGGCCTTCCAGGTGGGTCTCTGGAGGAATCACTAGGCTTAAATGAATATTTGAATTTTTTTCCCATGTTAGTTGTTGCCTTTATTTACTTTTATACCACCAAGATAACAAACTTCTCCAGCTCATATATGGTACCTTACATACCTGATTTGAGGGGATGAGTTTTTGAAAAGGCTTTAGGATTTCATTTCTGGATTTACAGAAAAAGACATGGAGTTAGTAGTGCTTGATGGAAAAATGAATTCATTGGATTCTAATAATTTTCCCACTTGTTTAAATGCTACCTTTTTCCAGAAGAGGTATATTAGCAGGTTATTTTTGTCTTACGATGATACTTTAATGCAGATATGTAATTGCATCATGTTTGCCTAAAATTGGTTTAGATAAATCACAAGTGCCAGGTTACATCAACTTTTCCAACATCCACTTGATCTACCTTTATTTCAAAGGTTTGTTTAGAAGGCTGACATGTTCTTAGACTCCTCTTTTTCTGCTGTTTGCTTTCAGCAAGTCATTCCAATTATTTGCATGTGGAATATCTCCATTTTCACATAGGGACCACTTATTTGTCCCTATATTCTCTCAGGAAAACTGCTATTTCTCAAGTACTTTGGTAGAGGATTGCCCTTTATAGTTCTCAAATGTGTGCTCGGATGTGCCCTTGCATATCCTTCCATGCTTTCTGGACTTGGCGTAGTAAGTGGTCATTGATTTTCCGTTCAAGGGGTTTTGTAGTTTCAGGCAACTGCAGCTGTTAATTCTGGATGTCAATTTCTGGTAAACCTACATTTATAAAATGAGCTGCTCTTGTGCAGTGTTTGCTTTCATAACGCTAGCCATGTTCTGAGTTACAAGCACTTGCTTTGTTTGCTTGTTTTTGTCCTTAATTGTTTTCTAAACATTTCCGGAAGCTTGGGTGTTCTTCAAATGATAGTGTCTTAAAGTTAGTGGTGATTTTCTGACTCAAAATATTTTTGGTGCAGTAACTTAGTGGCTCTCCATTTAGCTTGTATTTGAGACATGGTTTAGAGCTTTTTTTAAAAATTTGTACTAAATAGTGTTTTTACTATTAGTAATTCATATATATATACGCACACACACACACACAAACACACACACATATATATATAAGTACAAAAGGGAATAAAATGAAAATTAACCCCGTTTCTAGTTCCATTCCTTCTGTTGGTTGCCACTTAGCTTTAAGCAATATTTTGGCATCTCTGTTTGTTGATTGATGCAGCCTCTTCTTCAACTACTCCTAAAAATGAGGGATGCAGAACAATCACATCTCCTAACTTTCCCACCCCTCTCCAATGCCCAGTTTTTCTCTACTTCCTGAGGTTATATTTTTCTTCCTTGTGATTTTAAAGTATGTGCTTACATTTTTTTTCAAAGAGTTTCAAAATTATTTAATTCTTTGAATGGGAAACATTCGTATTCAAAACAATCAAAAATCAAATCACAAAAATGTATGCAGCAAGTCTCTTTACCTCTCTATGTATGAAGTTACTGCCTCCAACAGATAACCAATGGGAATTATTTCTGGGGTTCCCTTCCAGATGCTTTCAATGCGTAGGAAAGCAGATGTGTGTGCACACTAGCTCCCTTCTCCCATATTTATAAAATGTCTGTGTTTATCATTGTTCATATGCCCTTCCAGTCATCTTGCCCTCACTGCCTCTTCTTCCAATCACTGCAATGACCACTAGCCCATTAAGACCTCCAGCCATTGTCTCATGAGTACAACCCAGCTAACCTCACATGATGCCTAAGCCATATGCCCCTTGCCTCCTGCCCCAGATTGTCCTTGTTTCTAGCCAAAGCATGGGACACCATGAGATCCCACTTATTGCCCACAAATGCACAACCCAGAAGTATGAGAAGTTCATGCCCTATTGGGCTAATCTTTGACCCAAGGGAAACAAAAGTTGGTTAAAAAAATTATTTCTCATTTACTTCCCCAGACTTACTGTCCTAAGAAGCATTTCTTGTGGATTCTCAGAAGATGGTTCTATATGATCAAGCAAAATCAGCCACCCTCATTGGTGGCCAGCACCATAAAGCGTTTTTGTATTGACTCTGTTTGCTTTCTTGTTTTAGTTCCCCTGTCCCTCACTCTTGCTTCCTAAAACAGTACTCCCAGATAAAGTAGCAATACATGAACCTCTGTGCCCTTTTCCTAGTTACTTTTATATGTGGAATTAATTTTAATGTATTTCAAGCTATTTGGAATTGAGATAATTTAACTCATATTGGCCTTTCTTACTAGAATGAATTAATAAATTTTTATATACTGAAATGTTGAATTATAATTCTTACCAATATCATATTTAATTAAAATAAATTTGAAATCATGATGAAGATGGAGATAGGAAGAAAAATTTTAGTTTTTCTAGTTGGCAGAAATAGTTTACCTGGTTATATTATATATTCTATAAATATAAAAGTCTATTAAAATCTATTAAAAGCTCCATATGAACAGATGATTTATATGTATAAGTGTATGTGTGTGTATATATAATGTAATGTGTATATATATATTTTTTTAAGTCTCACAGTTCCATAAGAACAGAAGATTTCTAGGCAAAGCAAATTTCTAGACAAACTTCTTAGACAGTTTCTTAGTCACCTGAAAAAAAAATCTATGAATGTTCTTCTATAAGAACTAGATTGAAATATATTTATATCTATGTGAATTTTTTGACATTGAAGGAATTAGCTGTGTGTGCTATGCCTAATATTTTCCCCCGTGGCTAGTAAATATTTATAGATAGTGTCCCTTTTCTCCTTCTAGGTTGCAGTGAAGGAGAAGAGTGACCCACTAAATTACTCCAGCCATGACTTGAAAAAGTTACATGGGAGGTTTTCATGATTTGTTTTCTCATAGGGACAACAGTAATATTGAAGTAGGAAACCTCTATGTCTTATTCTTTACTGATTCCATATCTTACTGTAAAAATAAAAGCATGTAAGAGTGAACTGGAGTACTAGATATCACCCTTAATTTACCTGAACTATTATTAGCAGACTTTTGAAACTCTCCTGCAATCTTTGAATTTTCGGAAGATGCCTTTATATTTATTTCTTTCACTAGTTAGCTTCTGCAGTGCATCTTAGCTCTCAATGGTGTCTGTCTATCTGGAGCTGGGAATGTGATGAAGAATCTCTAACTCCTTAGTTGGGGGAGCTTTGTAGATGAGAGAAGCCAGTCAGTCGTGTTTGTGATGTTGGGTTAATCTCTTTAGGAAAAGAGCAGGCTGGCAGCAGGTTGATGTTTTCAACTTTGATTTACTTCTTGGAAAGTAGATTGTGGAGGTAGCAAGGGTTGTTAGGCCATAAACAGTCATTTCGTCAGCCATGGAGAAGTTAGAAGTAAATCTACCAAGAGAGTCACAATGAACTGAATTATTGTAAATTCAAACAGTAGTACCAGTGTTACATGTTAATTTTTTTACTTATTGGTAATATTTATCATTCTGTCAAAACTCATCCTGCTGCAAGAATGTTGGGAACTGAAATGTCTCTAAGTACATTCTTCTTGTCATCCCATAAGCATGAAGTTCAAATAGATGTTAAATGCCACAATAAATGGTCATAAATTTAAAAGATGTTTTGATAGTAGTTAGCTAATAAAGTCAAAGTTTAACAAACAAGAGTGACCTTTAACTCTATGCTTGAAGCTAAATGAGAATATCAAATCATTTGGTTGGAAAAACAAGCTATGATAGAAATTTCAATAGGAAAAACAGCTAAAGGGAGTTATCTCTATGAAAATGAAGCTTAGAACCCTCAAAGCATCATGAATCTCAAAGTCAGAGAAGAAGGTAAAGATTGTTGTTCTAGTGCTCAGCTAATATCATTCAACCTTGGCTAAGAAGCCTAAACGACTAGCAAAGACAGTTCTGTTTTATTAGGAAGGGTTTTTATAGATTATAATAAAACTTGTCTTCTTATAAATTCTACCCTTGAATCTTTTAAAAAATTATGATGATGAAGACTACACTATCGTTCATTTGTCAACTATTCAGATCTTTTCTCTTTCTTTCTTTTTCTTTCTTTCTTTCTTTCTTTCTTTCTTTCTTTCTCTCTCTCTCTTTCTCTTTCTTTCTTTCTTTCTTTCTTTCTTTCTTTCTTTCTTTCTTTCTTTCTTTCTTTCTTTCTTTCTTACAGAGTCTCACTCTATTGCAGGCTGGATGGAGTGCAGTGGCATGGTCTCAGCTTACAACAACCTCCACTTCCTGGGCTCAAGCAATCCTCCCACTTCAGCCTCCAGAGTAGCTGGGACTATAGGCGCACACCACCACACTCAGCTAATGTAAAGTTATTTTTGTAACAGATATTTCTTTATGGGCATCATGCTACTCTCTCATTTCTTTATTCTCTTCCTTTCACAAAAGTCTATATTCTAGGCCAAATATTCCCGAAGCATTCAGCTATACCTCATGTTCAGTGGCTGTAGAAAGGCACATTATCCTTAGAGTAGAATTTTAGATTATAAATAGCTGTCTCACACTGTGGTATCCAGAACTGAATATAAGACCCACAGAAATCTTCCCAGGACAGAACTGAGTGGAAATATCACTGATATTCAACCGCACACACATTCTTATTAATGGAGCTATAATCATACCATTGACTTGTTTCATGTTGCAGTTAAAACTCTTCTGGTCCTTTTCTTACATGTTGTTGAGAAGTAGCTCTATCCTTTTCATATACATTTCATTTTAGGGACATAAGTTCAATAAAAGATAAGCAAACAAATAACAACACAAAAACAACCCAAAGATACCATTGTCACCTATTAAGTGGATAGCAGTGAAAAAAATTGTTGAGTAAGCATATATTACAGTGGACGTTTTTTGCCCTATGGATGACTTTGTAAAGTGTTTGGAAGGCCATTGTGCAATATGTATTACAGTTTAAACTTGCACACCTTTTATTCAAGAATCATACTTTTTAGAATGTATTTTTCTAAAAGTGGCTGAGATATCTATAAAGGATGCCTTCACTACTTATCTAGTTTTTATTCCATGGATCATCAGTATAATCATGGTCTTGCAAATACTTCTTAATTCTTTCCTTTCTCTCCCACCTTTGTGTTCATGCAAAGCTCTCCCTAGATTTATGATTCTCAAACGTTTAAGATCATCAGAATCACTTGAATGGTGAATCTTGTTAAAAAATATTGCTGTGTCCTATACCCAGGTATTCTAATATTAGTAGATCTGGGAGGGGGGCCTAATAATTACCATTTTTAGTAAGTTATCAGCTGAGGCTGATGCTGCTGGTCCAGTGACCATGCTTTGAGAACCATTGTCCTTGATGAACCCAGCCACTCACGATTGTTGCTTGCAAGAGTCACTTGGCAGACTGATCTCACTACAAATTCACGAGCCCCAAATTTAAATGGACATAAAACACTACCCGGAAATTCTACCAAGCTACTTTTTCCATTGTCTGTATAGAATTTTAGATCTCGCCTTTCCTCTTCAAACTTACCTGTTCTTCTCACATGCACTAATTGCACGGCTTTAAGCTGATGACTTGCCTCATGCTTTCTCGAGAAAACAGAAACCACCAGAGGGAAGATTCCTGACATCTTCTTATCACAAATGTGTAAATCAGCTAGTGTCTGAATCCTGTTTTCTCCTTCTTCTTCTTTTTTCCTGGAGAAAATCAAAGGCCAGCCCTGTACTTTGAATCCCATACAGTCTAACCACTACACTACATTCAGTAGTTTGCATGTTTATTCCCCTCTCACTATATTGAATTATTCCCATTAATATATAAATTTGCTCCAGGATTTCCCATCTTTACATTACACATGTAGCAATAACTATGAACCTTTTTTTTTGCCCCATAACTCATTCAGTTACTCTACTTTTTCTGCAACCTTGCAAAGTCAAACTTCTCCTAAGAATTGTCTTCCTATACTTTCCATTCCCTAATAACTGGTAAACCCATTCCAGTCTTGTTTTGGCTCCCACATTGCCACTGAAGTAGATTTTCATTTGGTCTCCCAACCTCTCAGTCTGACAGAGTTCTTAGTCCTCCTCTGTGTAACATATGCCACAGCTAATAGTTCTACTGACTTCTTTTCCAGAACAGCCTTCTCTAAATGGTCTCCACAGGTTGGGGTACTTCTCTTCTCTCAACCTACTTTTCCCATGCATTCTTATTCACCTCTCTCTGGATGATATACAACCGTTCATATACTGATGAATTCTTTATTTTATATCTAGCACAAAGCTTTATGCTGAGATCCAGACCCTAACATACACAGGTGCCTAATTGGCATCTCCACTTGGTTCTCCAAAAGGCAACCCAAAACTGACATATCCAAAGTGAAACTCTGAATTTCCTCATAACTCACTTCATCTCCTCTCCTTCTTCTCCCGTTTTAGAAAAGGTGCTACCTAGTTGCTAACAGTCTGGAAGGAGTAATTTAACAATTCCCCATCTCATCTGCTACATCAAATCTATCACAAAATTTTGACCATAGCCTTTGATCTTCCACACATTTCCATTTCCACTGCCCCCACTCTAGACCAAGCCCCACCACTGTCACTTCCCTGTTTCCTGTGATAACCCCAACAAGTTTCCTTGCTGGCTTTTCTCCAATCCTTTTTTTCCTGCAGCAGTAAGAGTGATCTTTCAAAAATGCCAATCTGATGGTCACCTTCACTTAGTAATTTCCTACTACATTTGGAATATAATTTAAACTTTTTATTTAGCATCTTACAAGATCTGTTAATCTTCCATCTCTCCAGCCTAGCCTTGGGATACATGCTGTATACAATAGCCATGTCCCTTGTCTTCCAATTTCCTGGAACCAAAGTCTCTCATGGGGGCATTTGTGTCTGTTGTTCCCTTTGCTTTGATGCCTCCCATCTCTTTGCAGCCTGGCTCTCTTTCATCTTTTAGTTCCCAAATTATTAGTTACATCCTCAGAGGGACCTTCCTACCCATCCAATAGAAGCCTCTTCTGTTGTTCCCTCTGTTCTTCTCCCTCATAATGCAAATTAATATTTGAAAAGATATGTTCATTTTTGCTTTTTTGCTTGTCTGTCTCTTCTAGTAGATCTAAGAGTTCTTTAACTGTCTGAGGTTAGAGATCTTAGCTGATTTGTTAATGTCTAAATTCCCAGTCTGGCTCATTGTATGGTACATGGTATTTGTTGGGGGATTGAATAATATTTATTAGAGAATTCCTTTTAACAGTATAAAATCAGGCTATAGTGTAAAGGTCCATCAGCTTAATGATTAAGTTACAAGATGATCCATTGTAAAGAAATAAGTAAGTTTATATATGTTGATATGGCCATACATTTAATAAATATTAAGTGGAAAAAAGCAAATTGCTAAACCTCATATAGAATAGTACCATTTGTTCTTAAGTGTATTTCCACATTTATATCTGCATGCTGCATGTTTCTTTCTCTTCCTCTCTCCCTCTGTGAGTTTGCAGGATTTCTACTGGGACTTCTTCCAGGTAATGGCAATACAGAGTGACAAGAATTTATTTTATTTTACTCTTTCTGAACTATTGGATTTTAAAATTTTTATAAGTTGCGTGTATTCCTTTTATAACATCCTCCTTTGAAAGCATAAAGATGTTTTAAAGTGTAGTACAAAACATTATGTGTGTTTATTCACTCCACAAATTTTATTCAACATCTACTATACACCGTGTACTGCTAGAAGCTGCATATATAGTGAGATCCATTTATTGTATATAATTGGGTGTCTACAAAAGGTAATTTTATGAGGGTTTGTTTCTGGCAGTGGTGAGATTATGGTTGGATTTCATTGCACCTTCTCATTTTCAAATTTTTGATGGTAAACATAACTTTGGAATTACAAAAGTTATTTTTAAAGACATTTAAATATTTATATGGAAAAATGCTCAATCATTTTAGAACAATTGACTTGGACAGGTGAATACTTATCGATTTAATGGAAAAAATAATTGTATAAATGCCTTTTGTATAGATGCAATTATTAAAATATGTGTAGTACATGTAGCTTAGAAAGTTTATAAATAGGTGGTTGTTTCCAGTAGGAAACAGGATACTCAATCTTTCTTTTCTTTGCTTATAGACTGATTTCTTCAACATGGCCTAGTAATGAGTTCCTCTTGGAAAATGAGTACCTAGGAGAGATTCAAGGTTCTAGTTAATGAGTTAATATTTGTAACATATGCCTGAGGGTATTTATGGAAACCATGTATTGAATCCAGAAGGGCAAAACTCTCTGGGTGGTGGAAGCTGAGTTGTAAGCAGTGTGTGTTGAGAGGAGGCCTAGGGGATAGAGACTGTCATAGCTTCATGGGAAAAAAAAAATTAAAATGTGCTGTAGGAAAGGGAATGAGAGTGAGAAGAAAAGCTGTCCAGGGAATCTCATATACTGAAGGTGTGGTTTTTCTTTCGTTGAATGTATGATACTCGGAGGAACAAATAAAGATAATATCAGATTTGAGAACTGTTGCCTTAAACAATAGATTAAATGCTGACTTTCTGCAAATATCTTTATGACCAACTTTCCAAAAACAGGGAAACTCAATGTGCCTATGTTTTTTCCTCTGGTTTCTTAATTCCTTGATGTTCTCATTTCCAGTGACCTTTTTATACCCTCCCAAGATCACATGTTGTATGCTATTGTAACCAGAAGTACCACCACGTCCAATATCACAGTGCATATGTCCTGCTCTCTGACTAAATGTTCTAACTCACCTGCTTATTTTCTCCTATAAGCAACATTTCTCCTTCATCAAGACCACAGCCTGCTAACCCACATTTTCTCTCTATTCTTTAACCTTGTCCTATTAGTCTTCATTGCTTATGCAGAGAGATTCAATGATTTACATCCATTTTCTAGCTCCTCCATCAGTTCTTGTCTTTTTTGCTTGTTTTAAATTTTTTATTTTTTTCTTTAAGTTCTGAGATACATGTGCAGAATGTGCAGATTTGTTACATAGGTATATGTGTGCCGTAGTGGTTTGCTGCACCTATCAACCTGTCATCTAGGTTTTAAGCCCCACATGCATTAGCTATTTGTCCTAATGCTCTCCCTCCCCTTACCCGCACCCCCCACATGTCCCAGTGTGTGATGTTCCCCTCCCTGTGTCCATGTGTTCTCATTGTTCAACTCCCCCTTATGAGTGAGAACATGCAGTGTTTGCTTTTCTGTTCCTGTGTTAGTTCGTTGAGAATGATAGCTTCCAGCTTCATCCATGTCCCTGCAAAGGACATGATCTCATTCATTTTTATGGCTGCATAGTATTCCATGGTATATATGTGCCACATTTTCTTTATCCAATCTACCATTGATGGGCATCTGGGTTGGTTCCAAGTCTTTGCTATTGTGAATAGTACTGCAGTATATATACATGTGCATGTGTCTTTATAGTAGAATGATTTACAACCCTTTGGGTATATACCCAGTAATGGGATTGCTGAGTCAAATGGTATTTCTGGTTCTAGATCCTTAAGGAATCGCCACACTGTCTTCCACAATGGTTGAACTGATTTACACTCCCATTAACAGTGTAAAAGTGTTCCTATTTCTCCACAACCTCACCAACATCTATTGTTTCCTGACTTTTTAATAATCGCCATTCTGACTGGCATGAGATGGTATCTCACTGTGGTTTTGATTTGCATTTCTCTAATGATCAGTGATGATGAGGTATTTTTTTTCGTATGTTTGTTGGCCACATAAATGTCTTCTTTTGAGAAGGGTCTGTTCAAACAACCCCATCAAAAAGTGGGCAAAGGATATGAATTCTTGTCTCTTTCTCCCTCTGGAATTTGTTTCATAATTCTAGAACACTCTGAGTCAGCTCTCTTTCTACCTTAACTGAACAACCTATAGGTAACCTATTGGTGTAGGTAGCCTGCCCAGTGTGCTACTTTGTAACAGCATACATTGATACTATTTACAAAATTTTATCTTTTAAAAACATGTATGTGTTTACCAATTTGTTTTGTACTTCTGTTATGAAACAGTGAGATTCATAAAGTCAATAATATAGTTCATGTCCCCAGGAAGTTAGCACAGTATCTTTTGCAGTGTGGATGCTTAAATGATGGGTGAATAAATGAATAAAGTCAGCTCCAAAGAAAGAACTGAGAGGTAGAGGGAGTGACCAGTATATTGATATGATGCATAAACTCTTCTGCCCACATGGGAAAAAGATGGCATCCTGGTTGTGCTGTGCAATTGATGAGTCACTACCAGTTATTAGAAAAAACCTTTCCCCTTAAGTTTTCAAGGTATTCTGCTGAGGCAGTGGAGTGAGCTTGACTTAGTCCCTTTTCTCTAAATGAGCATCATCTCAGTTGCCTGCCTGTTTGCCTGCCTGTTCGCTTTTTGCCAGAATGTTTGATTGATTGAGTCATATCCTTGCTTCATTCCTAGAAGGATTCCAGGTGCCAACTTCCAGTTGATCCAAGGTTAAATATACCTCCTGTAACATAGGAGTCTCTCAGTCTTGCTTTCTGCTGTTGGAGAATATTACCATAACATGTAGTAAAATATAAATGGAATATCAGTCATCTCTGAAGTGGTAATATATTCTCCAGCTTTCTATTCAAATATTTTTCTTTGAGCTTGTTTCTTTGGGATCTGTTATTAGATATTCTCAAAAGGATTGCCTCCACTTCACATTTCTTGAAAATTAAATTGTAGATGTGTTCAGAGATGTGTCTGCCATAAGTTACTGTCCCGCTTGAAAAGTTCCTGGCAATTTTTGGATACTTCCTCATGCAAAAATAACTCCTGATACTGTCATGGACTGGGGAGTATAATTCCTGCAAATAGCGCTTCTGAAAAGCACTTGGCTCATGGCTGTGTTGTAGAACTATTATGACTTCTTGACATAAAGTGTGTTTTCAATTTATAGGCCAGGGCCAGAGATTTGCTCACCATAATTACCAAACTTCTCCCACAACCCTTTGACATGGTATCTTAGATTGTATGACTTTCTGCTTCTGGTTTTCTTTAGTGAGAGATGGTTACTTGGAATGATCCTTAAATATTCAACACATCTTCATTGATTTCCCCTGCTAATATGAAGGTGTTAAAAACATTTTCTTTTTACACTGTTAGCTCATTTATTTATTTATCCACCTAATAAATAAGTATAGCATGCACTGCATGCAGTGGGGAGCACAATAATCATTGAGTCACCTCTCAAGGTGCTTACAGTCTGGTAGGGGGAAAGGCAGGCAATAAATAAGAACAATGATGTGGCAGAAGTTCTTAGATCAGGAGGGAAGAGTGTGTTTTATCTGTGAAGGAGGTACAGATAGAAGAAATTCCATAAATAGGGTTTCACATGGATTTAGTTCTCAAAGACAAAGTCTTGCAAAGACATGGGAGGGAATCACTCCGGCTGGAGTCAGCAGTTTGAGTGAAGCCCTGGAGATGTGACCCAATCAATAAGGAGGCATCCTTGGGACTGACTGTTGCCTCTGTGAAGTTCATGGGTCACCTACCAGATGCCTTTTTAAAGGAGTCTTTCTTTGTCTTATCACCAGCCCATTGGCCTTAGCTATAAAGCAGATTTATGCAAAGTAATTATAATAGAGCAGTTTGGTTTAGGCACCAGTGTGCTGTCTGAGCTATATTTTCTAAAAGGATTGGATCACCAGTGCCTGAATTATTTACTGCTCTCGTTAAGAGTCAGGTCCAAATTCAGCCTGATGCACAGGTGGGAAAAGAAGGACTCAGTGGTCAGAGAAAAGTCATCAGAGAGATGAAGGGGCCAACACTTGGAAGTCTTATATAGGTCAAGCAGACATTGTCCAGGGAGGGGGTGGATGTGACACACGGCACACACCTGCCCTGTTGGCACTTGTCAGAAAGGCAGGAATCCAAGTTGTGCCTAAGGTCCTGCTTTAGGTGACTAGGTGAGTGGTGGGTCTTTTCCTACAACTTCAAATGGAAGAGAAAGTGGAACATGTGTGTGAGGACAGACAAGGAGTTCAACTGTAGACAGACATATGGACTGTGAGGTGCCCAAAGGCGCCCTGCTAGGTCTTTTCAGGAAGCAAGGATTTTGGAGTGTATGCCCAGGGCTTAAAGGTGATGTCTGGACTAGAACTTAACATTTCTAAGTCATCTACAAATGAGTTGTGACTAAAGGTGATGAATGAATATGCTACACAGTGAGAAAAGAAAGGTGAGAGAATGATGCTGAATATTGGACTTTACTGCCATGTAAGGAGAAGGCAAATGAAACAGGGACTGAAAACTGATGTCTATGAAGTAGGAGCAGAAACAGGAGAAGGAAGGTCATGGAAGCCAGGGAATGTAACCCATTCCCAACACCCATTCCCAGGGCTGTGGAGAGGCCATGGAAGATGAAGACCAGATCCCATTACAGAGTGGATGGTACAGAGTGAGATATCTCCACAAGTGCCTAGTACCTTCCCCCTTTCATCATTTTTTTTGTTCAAGATTAAACTATAAAATAACCAAATTCAGCTGGGTGCAGTGGCTCACACCTGCAATCCCAGCACTTTGGGAGGCCGAGATAGGAGGATCGCTTGAGGCCATAAGTTTGATACCAACCTAGGAAACCTAAAGAGACCCTGTCTATGAAAAATAAAAAAAATTAGGTGTTGTGGTGTGCACCTGTAGTCCCAGCTACTAAGGATGCTGAGGTGGGAGGATCACTTGAGCCCAGGAGTTGGATGCTGCAGTGAGCTATGACCACGTCACTGTACTACAATCTGGTCAACATAGTTAGACCCTGTCTCTAAAATAATAAAAATAAAATTCAACTCTTTATAAGCTGGCTTTTTTAAAGAGATCATTCTACTTTTGTGTAATGTCCCCAGCCCAAACTTTCTATCCTCCCATTCCCCTGGGCCTTGGAATAGTTTTCCCTCTCCCCTCTTTTCCTCTTTTCATGTGTTATCTCAAAATGTAACTTTTCTGGGGCCCATTTATACCATTTGCACTCTGACAAGCAAACAAATTTGATTAATTTGTTTACATAAGATGCTATAGCTTAATAATGGCATAGTGTGTCTTCGGCACCAATAAGATTTGTATTGTACTTGATTCTGAAAGCCTTGAGATAAAACAGTAGATTGCGGGAACTTCAAACACAATAGTAGGACCTGTAGAGGAAGTTTTAGGGGTACAGCTTACTTTGCTTCTGCATAAAGTAGGCTCTTTGGGCTGTCATGGAAAAGCTGTTTGGGAAACAGGGTAGACGATGCTGAAGAATGAAACTCCTTAACTAAACTCTGCAAGCTCTCTCCTCAATGTCTTCAAGTATTTGCTCATTCATTTGCTTGCAGCTGAGCATAAAAAGGCCCCTCCTTTCCTGACCTACATTAGCATCTTTCTGCAGTCCCCTGTGGTTAGAATTAGGGGGAAATGAGCCACTTCATCTTGTTAGTATCATTCCTGGGGCAATTTTTGACTGATGCCAACCCATATGGTGATCAAGAGTGACTTTGTAACAATCACTGGAGGTTAAGGGAGAAGGGATGCTTTATTTCAGCTTCTCCTAGAATGTCAGCAAGAAATTCAGGAGACAGTTTGTCTCACTCTAAACTCCTGGTCTTTCTCATCTTCCCCAGACCATCAGGGAAAAGGATCCAGATGTGGAACCAGCAATGTCCACTAAGTGTCGTGGATCCTTCCTGGTCTGAGATAGGTCTAGCTTGTAGTGCTCTTGAGGTCACCTCTAATACTGACTCTTAATAATGGAAAAAGTAAAAACTGTATATAAGCAATGTTTTTAGAAAAATTAGAAAAGAATGGCTGAAGGGAAACTTTTTTTTTTTTCATTCAAATAACTGAGAGTTTAAGTGAGTTTTTAAACTTAACGTATAAATGCTGACACCTTGAAGAGCCGAGCCTAGTTTTTCAGTTTGAATTGTGAGGGCATCTGGTGTGTGTTCTGAAAGGAAGAGCAGTTTGATAGCCATCTGTCCCCAAGAAAAATGCAGCCTTGGAAGTAAGCTGAAACAAGAATGACACCTGCTTAAGCTAAGAGTTGTGAATAAGACATAACTTCTGTTACATACAGTATTTTATAAAGAAGAAAGAAAGCACACCAAGTAGAGATCTTACAGAAACTTTCAGATGTACTTGAGTCACCAAGGGCTTGCCTTCATGGCAGCCAGTACAAACTTCTACAAATAATTGATTTACCCCAAATGACATACTGAGAACTTCCCACAGAGCTCAGCTAGGAACCCTCTTTATACCTTCCAGTGGAGAGAGGGGCTTCTATATTCCATTAGGTGTATCTTTGCAAGTAAACCAAGACATCTTTGTGGATAGTGACTGGTCTTTATTCACCTGCATACCTTGTACATCCATAGTGTGTGTTTGATGGTTGTTGAAAGCTCTAAGACCTGAAATTCACCAACATGGCTGTGTTCCCAGCTGCTTTGCTCAAGGTAAGTTTTACTCCCTTGGGTTTAAATACTGGGCTCTCTGCTTCATGGAAGTAGAGGCTGAAACTCTAAGATTAAGTTGAATCTTGGAACCCCTTTGTTATCCAAGACAAGAAGAATAGGAAGAAGGTCTTTCTGTGACCAATAGAGTTATAGATAAAATTGTGTCCACATATCCAGTTTCAACAAACGTGAAAGTACAACAGTGGCTTTGATAAGACCAGAAAATACAAAAAGACAAGGCACTGTATGTGATGCTGTTTTTTGCAAGGTAATAACCAGGTGTATCTCTGCTCTTCATCTGCCAAACAATACCTTTTATAGAAGAGATTTTATCTTCCAATTCTAACACGGTAGGGCTTCTCTCCTGTTTTCATCATATTCCCTCTTTGGAATTTAATACAGTTGAAGAGGGTTAGCAGTTTAGAATCTGGGTGGTAATGGGGATGAATTTCATCCTGACCTCAATTTAAAGCTTATCTGAATCTGTAATGATTTGAGTATGTGCCCTGACAAGTTTCTGGAAACCTGTCAGAATGAGGTATCAGTAAAGCTACCAGGCATCTAGTGTGACCAAACCTTCATCAACAGTAGGTTATAGCCTTTTTACTGGAGACAAATTTGCTATGGTTCCCTGGTTGAGACGTCTGTGTATTTCTTAGTTTAACGTGTCTAGGATTTTCTGCACATTACCATTGAAGCTGTTACTATAGTCCTCTATGACCATCACTGGTACAAAATCTCATTGAACAAAGTCAATGCTTTCTTTAATTTGTTTCTATTTAGAGAAAACAAAGAAAATATTGTGACTTCCCCCCCATCAATAGCACTAGCTTTTGTTTATTCAATTGTATATGTGTACACACACATGCAACACACACACACACACACACACACACACATCTGGGCTGGAGACAGCTACTTTTTAGCTATTATTAAAATTAAATTCTGTAAACATACAATTAAATAAGTTTTGTTATAAAACAAGGAAATAAACCCTTAAAAGTCACCAATTCCGCATTATTTTAATACATTTACTATTATCTGTGATTATGTGGTTATTTACATCTATTGTATCTGTATGGGGGAAATACTATACCATCGTGTCTACCGCAAATCTATTCCCAAATCTGCACTTAGCAGTACCAAGAATTTTTTTTGGAAAGCCAGTAGTTAAACATTTACCAGCACACCACTGTAAATTTATACACACACACACACACACACACACACAGACACACACACACACGCATGTCCTTTTCATAGCCATGCAGGGTAAGAGTTAGTTCTTCTATTTTATAGATGAAGAAACTTAGGCTTAGAGAGTTTAACTTACCCAAGAGACCACTCCCATGCTTTAGCTCTCCTACTCTAGAAATATAAAATAAGAAGCACAGGGAATGGTTAAGGATGACTGAAGATATTGGGATAGAATTTAAAAAGCAGAGGTTTGCTAGAAGTGAGAGCAGGAGAACCACGTGGAAATCTAGACAAGCACTCCAGGCACAGGGTACTGCCAGTGCAAAGACCTGGAGGTGGAATTGTCTTGCTGCTTCTAGGAATAGTAAGGGTACTCTCGAAGTTGGAGTAGAGAGAGGGAGAGGGAGAATAGGAAGAAGTGAGGCAAGTAGGGCATGATTGCTAACTACATTTATGAAACCATGCAAGTAACTTGACCCCTCTATGCCTTATTTGTCTTATCTGTAGAATGTATCACTTCATGCTCATGGTAAGAGTATATGTGAATTTACTGTGCTTTTGGTAAGTTATTGTTACTAAAGCTAAACCATCACTGTTGCCCTACTAGTGGATAAATATAATTTTAAGGAAGAATAACTTTTACTTGCCATCTTCAGCAGCTGTATGAGGAGTGATTCAGAAATACTTAAATTTATCCCTTGCAAGTACCTATTAGCCTATTTTAAATCTATTTAAAATCCACAGTGCAATGCAGTTTAAATTCATCTGGGATTAATGGACCTTGCCTTTAGCTGTATTACTGATGGCATGATAGAATCCCAATAGGAAACTTTTGTGACATTTTTCAAATGTCCGGTCTGATGGATTATACAAGACTAAAATTCTGTATTTTGAAAACCCAGGTGTTCTGGTTTTGACAGTCATTACTTATTCATAAAACAGATTACCATATATTCTTATCCACATATCAATTATATAGGTGTATCTTAGAGTATATTTAAGTAATAGCATGACATAAATATCATGAGTTTCTGTGGCTTTGATAACTTTCAGTTTCTTCTTAAATGATGTGTTCCTTTTTCAAAATTGATCAGGCTGTACACTTAAGTTTCATTACTTTTCTGTATATGTGCTATACTGCATTTTTAATAAAATTTTTCTTAAAAGAAATGAGTACAGCTTTGAGAAAGGGGAAAGTGTTTGCTCTTCTGGATCAAGGAAGCAAGGTACAAGATGAGATGAGGCCAGCATTAGAATGAACATGGCATGTGTGTGTCACAGCCAGGACACAAATCATCCATGACATGTAAATATTTGTTGAGCACTTCCTGGGGGTCAGTATGGAAGATACTATGAACTGGGTACCCTAAAATCGTTCTCAGCCTACTTCTTCCTTGAACACTCAAATACTCAATTTCCCAGCCTCCCTTCCACCTGGGCATGGGAATGTGAAGTTGTTGAATACGCTTCTGGAAAAGCCTCTTAAAAAGGGACACTCAAAGAATATACTTCTTAATTATTTCGTCTTTTGCTTTCTGCTTTCTTCATCCTGCTGGAATCAGGCTGTGATTCCTGGAAGCAGGTCAGCCATCTTTCAACCACAACATGACAAGCATCAGGACAAAGGCTTATGTACTAAGAATGGAAGATGGACAGATGGGAAGCGTGAAGGCCCCTGGAACTGTGCCACTCATTGGTTGGGTGTCTGACTGATAGGCAGGTGGGGAGGGTCAAGGATGTGTGGGTCAGTCTATTCTAGGACACTGCTTTTCTGACCTTCAGGCTACCCAAAAAATTGCCCTTTGGGAATTTTGACTTCATCTACAGACACGCCACTTTAACAGTTATTTGTTTGTTTTGACATACTGGACATATTCTTGAAAGAGGCAACTCGTGATCAAATTAATCAAAGTTTTGTTAGTTGCCAGCTTTTTCAAAGTTACTAGCAGAAGATCTTCACAAATACAAACACTTTCCTATACTTTAGACATTTTTTCCCCTCTAAGATGGTAATCTTATGTCATCCTCATCTTTGAGCAGTTCTCTGTAAAATGAAACCTTTGCAACATTTCCATATCTGGAGATAATACTTTATCTTCACTTGGAGACTTGATAATTTTCCAAGGAGATACACTCAGAGGGAAATACAAAGAATGGAAAAGAATTTATTAACTTGAAAAGTTGGCAAAACAGATGTGCTGTGATTCTTTCAGTTGAGCTAGCACATTTCATCATAGCCATTTTGAAATATAACATTAAAATTCTGTGCTCAATGTCCCTTGTCACCACACCTTTTGTTTCTGTTTGCATTTTGTTGTTGTAATCATACACATCATAAATGAGCATAACTAAGGCAAGTGATAATGTGTATAATAAAATACAGTCAATAATAATTTGCCACCTTTGGGGTGAAAAATGATTTCCATCTGTGTAATAACTATGGAATAAATATTCTACATCCTTACCTAAAATGAAGTATTAATGTCAAGAATTCTTATGATGATCATAGGCTACAGACTAGAAAAATAGCCAGGGGTTATGATATTTGATTAAAGTTTTAACTTGATACATGTGTTTTAAAAGCCAAAAGATACAGTGAAAATTGAATTGAATCCAGTATAATATGAAGACTTACTGAAATTATTGGAAAGGAGGTACTATATTAAAATAAAGAAAATGTCTTCCTTTGAGATTAAACTGCCATTTTGTTCAATTTGATACACACTTGATCCACCTATTTCTTTGCCTGTAAAGAGTAAGAGCTTAGGTAAGGCAGACTGAAATTCAAAGCCACAGTGTGGCTACATGTTTTTTGGCTTCTTCTCTTGTTTTCTTGCATGTGATCCTGCCTTTCACTTCACAGAGAATACAATCCATCTATGCCTGACGTCTTCCCTTCATCCTGCAATGAGGCTCCTATATTAATAATATCAAACCTCCTGCAAAAGTTTGATGCTTAGATCTCATGCATTCCTACCTGATCTAGGACTTGGCTTCTCCAACTGAACCCTACATTTTACTTGTATATTCAAAACATTTCTTTCTTGGCTTCCTCAACCCACAAATACTATTTACAAAGAAGATTTTTCTCTGCCTTTATCTACAGGTTTCTGTCTCCCAGTATAATCATATCCAGCCCCATGGCTCTTACTGGGGCCTCTAAAATGTTTATCACCAAATCTGTGTCTGCAGTTCCAACCTCTTCCCTGAGCATCAAAGCTGTATTTTCAACTTTTGCTGGATGCCTCTATCTGGGTAATATCTTAAGCTGAATTTATTCAAATATATATTCAAAATGGAATTCATTTTACATCTTCCTCTTATCTTTGAAGCTACTCTCATCCCCAATCCTGTATCACAGCAGTGGCAATCCTGTATCACAGCAGTGGAAGCTAAACAAGTTCCCTCATCATATGGTGGAAGTACAACCAGAGCATCAAGAATAGTCCTTTTAATTAAAGTTTAAGCCAGTAAAAACCCATTTTATCTATTCTGAGATTCCCATTATTTGGTTGTATCATTGTAGATTATTCAGAGGACACTGGCATCTGCTACTTAATTTTATTTTTTTTAAATATTTAATGAGACTTAAATTACAGTCTCATGGTAGAATTGTAGTTAATTGGTGTACCTTATTTCTTGCCAAGATTCTGTTTTAAACAATTTGATTAATGTATTGAATGGCATGAATACAAAACTTGGGTTGGTTAAAATAATTTTTACAGATGGAAGATTTTTAGCATGGTTAAATCTATTAAATGGGGAGGTAAGAGCTGTTTTGGCCTTCAGGGTCTTTGAGAACATCGTGTTAAATGAAACACGATCACTGTTTCTAACTCTTTTTTCTTAACTTACTGAGAGTTACAACATTGTATTGCAAATTATAAATGGGATCATAGAATTAAAGAATTTAGACTTAAAAGTGTCACGTATTTTTAGCCTGTGTAATAAATATCACTAGACATTATTTTAACACAATGTTCCGTAAAATATCTTCATAGGAGAAAACAAAACAGACAACTTTCCTGAGGGTGAAGTTAACCTTCTTGAGAGTTATTTAAGCAAAAATAGAATCGAATATGTTGAGATAGAGAGGTTCGTAGAGTTCCCTGCCTCCTTGGTTAGAATTGATAAAACAGAAATTCAGAACATCACACGGTGCTTAGAGGCAGAAATGGAAAAAAGAATCTGTTGCCCAAATTCATACTTCAGGTAGGAGGCAAGCAGCTATCTGTACCTTAAATCATTCTCTTGATTGATTGATTGATTGATTGATACGCAGCAAAACTTTAGTTGGATACATTATTTGGTGCCTCTTACATCAATACCCTGATGTTTTCCATTTTCACAGTTTGGAAATAAGAAAAAGTAGACAACCTTAGCCGGGCGCGGTGGCTCACTCCTGGAATCCCAGCACTTTGGGAGGCTGAGGTGGCTGCATCACCTGAGGTCAGGAGTTCAAGACCAGCCTGACCAACACGGAGAAACCCCGTGTCTACTAAAAATACAAAATTAGCCGGTTGTGGTGTCACATGCCTGTAATCCCAGCTACTCGGGAGGCTGAGGCAGGAAAATCGCTTGAACCCAGGAGATGGAGGTTGCAGTGAGCCGACATTGCGCCATTACACTCCAGCCTGGGCAACAAGAGCGAAACTCTATCTCAAAAAAAAAAAAAAGAAAGAAAGAAAGAAAAGAAAAAGTAGACAAGCATGCCTACTCTCTCTTTAGCTTTGGAAGTGTTTGATGATGGTGGTGGGGGGTGGAGCCTCCTCTGGGACCCCTATAGTCATCACAGCAGTTAACACATTATAATTCAATTTCTGATTCTTTGTGAGACTTCCTGCTAGACTGAAAGTTCCTTTTGAGAGCAGGAACTGTTTTCTTTTCTGTTTCTGTATCTACAATGCCTGATACAAAGTAAGTTCCCAGGAAAGATGAGTTTAATGAATGAAAGGGAGAATGGAATCAAAAGTCAGAACACCCAGGGACCCCTCTCCTGTCATCCTGTTTTAACCCTGTGTTGGAGGTAAGGAATGATACTCCCAGATAAACACTGCCTGCCACCCACATATGGATTCCAAGGTACACATATTTTTATATTTTAACATTCCTGACATCAAAATCTACCTTACAATCAATAGCATGTCATAGTAAGATAATGATATGACTCACAGTTGATGGCTTATTGGATCCAGTGAAGAGTATTATGTTAGTAGGTGATAAGCCCATACATAAATGAGAACAGGTAAGAATCATTGGATGGGCTGGGTTGGAGTACAGTGGTGGAAGGGGGGTTGCAGTAATAAAGAGGATGGCCCAGGTGGTCATCATTATTAGGGACATGAGATTCAAGAAAGACTAGAAAGAGCTGAGGGAGGCGACATGTACCTATCTGGGGGAAGAATGTTCCAGGAAGAGGGAATAGATGATAGTGCAAAACACAAGTGCACCTGGGACCCAAGGAACATGACAGGAAGCCTCTGTGGCTGGAACAAGAGGAAGGTAATAGAGACAATGTCATAGAGAGAGAGGGAGGTGGGGAGTAGATCACATAAGGCTCTGAAGGTCATTGCAAAGACAGATTTTACTCTGAGGGACATGTAGGGCCAAAGCAGAGTTCTGAGCAGAAAGTTGAAATGACTTGATTCCCTTAAAAATTATTCGGACTGCTGCGCTGAGCACCAACTATATTGGGGAAAGGGGAGAAATTAAGAGACCTGTTCCAAGATATTGGTATTGAAGCAGGAGAGAGTGGGTGGTGGCTCAGGACAGATGTTAACAGTGGAGGAAGTGAGAAGTACTTGGAATCTGGATATTTCATGAAGATAGAGCCAACAGGATTCCCTGAGGCATGGGATGTTGGTATGGGAGAGGGGAAAAGGTCAAGGATAGTGCCAAGGTTCTTGGGACGAGAACTAAAAGGAAGAAGTTGCCATCCCCTCAATGGAGACAGCTGTGGGTGGAGTTAGCTTAGGAGGGAAGATCAGGAATTCAGGTTTAGGCATATTGAGTTTGAGTTTTCTGTTAGGGGAGTATTCCAAGTGATGTCTAGAAAGCTGTTGCATATTAGAGTCTCGGTGTGGGAAAAGATGTCCGGTCTTAATACTAGTTAACCACAGCATCCCAATTTAAACAAATATAGTGTGTGATATCTTCTTATCTTATTTGCCTCTCCAGGCTCCAGACCAGGCAAACACAACATCGTTTTAACTTTCCTTTCTCACAGTGGCCTTCTCTGGGTGAGCCGTCACATTGAGACCTGACCCACATAAACGTTTCTAAAATTTCTCCTTCTATTTCTTTATACCTTATTTTAGGCAAATGGTCCATTCTATCAGCAGTAAATTCATGAACAATTATGCATACCTTTCTCTCAGGCCTGCCCAATTCTGTTCCTAAAATCTACAATTGAGACAGTGATGGAACCCATTTAGATGTGTAGTCAATTAAGATTTAATACTCTAAAAAAAGAAGCTTCATTTGTCAAATGCTATACAGTTGTATTGATAAATATCAGTGATAGCTGCCAATATAAAATAAACCATATATTATCTATTTGAATATTTTTCTCTATTCCTGAGGATGCTATATTAGGCACTGCTTATTTCATGAAATAAAGAGACATTCAATCTGAGACCTCTGTTGGTAAAGGAAAAATAATCACCATAATATCTAGATAAGTAAAGGCACCAGCACATTAGGGTTTTGATGATATATGAGAAGATAAAATAATAACATACATAATTATACATTTCAAAGTGTATGACATGAATATAGAACACACTCAAAACAAGCTAAATCTCTGTCTACTTAACATTCAAATGCTTATAGCATGTGAAAAGATTTGTTCAGAGAAAACTGCTATTCAGTGTTTCAATGGTTTAGAGTAGCAACTTCCGAGGGGGGTGTGCACTATATGAGAAAATGGGTGTGGGAGGAAAATAACTAAGATATATTGTTGTATGTATTTTTATATATATTTATATGAATATAGAAATCTTACATTTAAAATCTTAGTCATAATACATGTATACATTTAAAAATAAATATAGATATGTTTATGAACAAGTATGTATAATAATGAATTATACTCCATATCAATTCTAATACACATATCCTATAGTAAAATGCATGCTTTAACATATTTAAGCTAGACTCCCAACTCTCAATAACCCAGTCTTATTGGGTATATAAACATCTCAGCATCTTCCAAGACATGGATAACATTTTGCTTTTGATTAAGAAAAATATGATTTAGATTCAAACTAGAAATGGAGTTAGTAAAAGAATGAATAAACTTTGCTTTGAAAATGAAAGCTCAAGAAGCAAAAGATGAGCCGTTTTTTCCTTAGTAAATTTTGGCCTAACTTTCTAAATTGCACCCTATTATGTCATATTTATTTCTGATTTTAGCTATCATTTTCTTCCTCTGATTTAGTCTTTCACACAAATAAACCAGAGGTGAAAAGGGTTCTAGAAGTGTTATTTATTGTGTATTTTTCATCTAATTTTGCCCCATGTTAATAAAAGCTCACTTAGAGCTACCTTCTTACCACAAATCTAGAAAAGTTATATTTGGTCCTTGGACCCCTAGTCTCCAGAGCATGCAGAAAATGTGTCTAGTGATGTCAGTAGCTTCATGGGAGATTTTTTAAAGAAATGTTGTTATTGAGAGTTGGGAATCTAGCTTAAATATGGTAAAGAATGCATTTTACTGTAGGATATGTGTATTAGAATTGATATGGGGTACAAATCATTATTATACATACTTATTCAAGATTTATGCATTTTGTGCTTTGATCTATTAGTAAAAAGCATATGATTGTAATAATTATCTTGGTTAAGGTGCATTAATACATTTGCCCTTTGCTGCTAATTGAAAACAAGGGTCTTTAGTAAAAAATCTTCTACTAACAATGCCATTAAGTGTTTTAAGTTGTAGTAATAGTTCTAAGGGGCTACAATTAATTTTGCCTGTATTATTAAATATAGTATAAATATAATTAGAAGGAATTATGTAAAGATGGGTACTGAGCTCTCTATCCCCTTTCCTCCCCAACTAATGCCAAGTTCTTAGAAACTGACAGAAAAGTTATAATCAATTTAATGTAGTAGCAACCAAAATACTAATATAATTTTATGAACCATCAAATCCAATGCTAGGATGTATCTGAAAAAAAAAAAATGCTCAGGACAAAAGCCAAGAAAAATGTGAAAAAAGAAAAGTACTGAAAAATCTAGCCCAGATATCAGAATGTATTGTCATAATTTTAAGTGAACTATAAATTTAATTATATTTTAGATATATATATAACTATATATATATTAGACATATTGTCCATTATATCAGCAGTAAATTCATGAAGAGCCATGCATAGCTTTCTCCCAGACCTACCCAATTCTGTTCCTAAAATTTAGAATTTAGACAGTGATGGAACCCACTTAGATACATAGTCAATTAATATTTAATACTCTAAAAAGAAGAGGTTTCCTTTGTCAAATGCTAAACAGTTATATTGATAAATATCAGTGATAGCTGCCAATGTAAAAGAAAGCCATGTCTTGTCCATTTGAATATTTTTCTCTATTCCTGAGGATGCTGTTCATTTCATGAAATGAACTGTTCATAGGCACTGTTCATTTCATGAAAAAAAGAGATGCTAAACCTGAGAGCTCCATCAGTAAAGAAAAATAATCATCATAACACCTAGAAAAGTAAAGGAACAAGAAAATAACTATCCCAAAGGCCAGAAGAAAGATTACGTGTAGGGAAGGGCAAGAGGTTATACATGGCAATGGATATTCTGAGGGTTTAGAGGGGCTCAAAATGTTCTCTACCTCAACTTACATTGTGGTTTCCTGAGTTCACTTTATAATTATTTATTAAGCTATGCATGTATAGTTTAATACATACTTTTTTTGTGGGTGGACACCTTTTCTGTGGGTGAAAAGGGTATAGAAAAAGAGTATGGTCTAGCCACAGGAATAGACCAACACGTCACTGGAAATAATTGGTAGTCCAGGAATCAACTCATGTCTATATGAAAACTTAGTATTGGTAGCATTTCCAATTAGTATGGGGAAGGTGAACTATCAAATGGGATAACTCCCTGCCTCATTCTATATACTACCATAAAAGTTAGGTCAAGGAACTAAGTGTAACCTAAAATCTCCCAAAATATTGGCCTGTCACGGTGACTCACACCTGTAATTCCAGTCCTTTAGAAGGACAATGTGGGTGGATTGGTTGATGCCAGGAGTCTGAGACCAGTGTGGGTAATACGATGAGACCCAGTCTCTACAAACAATTAAAAAATTAGCCAGGCATGGTGATGTGCACCTGAAGTCATAGCCACATGGGAGGCTGAGGTGAGAGAATCACTTGAGCACAGGGGTTTGAGGCTACAATGAGTTTTGATCATGCAATTGTGCTCCAACCTGAGCAAAAGAATGAGGTCCTATCTTTTAAAACAACAACAACATAAAAACCTCAAAATGTAAAAATATTGAAAGATAGCATTGGAGAACTTACTCATCATCATGGGGCAGTTATAGACATGAACATGGGAGATATTATGAAAGACTCAAGACCCAAATCAGTAAATTAAAAATAACACAGAACACAAGTAGTGTTCTTTTGGTTAATATTTTAATTAATAGTTAAATAATTGAACACTAGAATGCATTTGTGCAGGGAATTTTATTCTACTTATAAGAGTACCAGCCAGGCCATTTCCTCATTCTCATGCCCACAGAGCTTCACATTAACCCACCCAAGTGCTCAGCCTACATCATCCCTTCTTGTCATGATGCAGGAAATATCATTCTTGTCTAACCCCTAATTTGTGCCTCTGTTTGCACATCCTCACCTTGGTCATTCTCTCCTTTTTAATGAGATTTTTCCCATCCTCACACATGCATAAAAGAGCAGCAGCACCACTGTCCTCATCAATGACCCTGGCATAGCCCGTGCTAGATTCCCCACTACTTTTGTTCTCCTTTCTAGCTAGTATTTCAAGAAAATGTATGTATATAATGATTTTACTTATTTCTCTTCAGTTATCCTTTATTTTACTCTAATTGGGCCTTGATTTCTACCACTGTGCTATAGCTAGTTGTGTAAGTGTGTTCTTATGCTGCTAATAGAGACATACTCAGGACTGAGTAATTTATAAAGGAAAGAGGTTTAATTGACTCACAGTTCCACATGGCTGAGGAGGCCTCATAATCATGGTGGAAGGTGAATGAGCAGCAAAGTCACGTCTTACATGCTGGCATTGCCTGCCAGGGAACTGCCCTTTATTAAAACATCAGATCTTGTGAAACTTATTCATGATCATAGAGCAGCATGGGAAAAATCTGCCCCCTTGATTCAATTACCTCCCACCGGGTTCCTCCCATAACACATGGGGATTATGGGAGCTACAATTCAAGAGGAGATTTGGGTGGGAACACAGCCAAATCATATCACTAGTCTTACCAAAGGAACCAGCTACCTCCATGCTGCCATCCAATGAACAGTTCTCTTTTCTCATCCTTTATATCTCGAGTGAAATGTTCTTGAACTCCTGGGCTCAAGTAATCCTCCCATCTCAGCCTCGCCTCCTGAGTGGCTGGAACTACAGAGATGAGCCATGGTAGCGGGCTTCAAGTGAAATGTTAAACTCTCAGAGATGCCTTCTCATACCTAAAATTGCAGTAATACCTTTCCATTTCTTTCAATCCTTTGTTTTCTTCCTGGCACATCTTATATTATTAGCTTACAGTGAATGTATCTTTATTTATCTATTTAATTGCTATGTAGCAAATTACTACCATGTTTATTGGCTTAAAAAGCATTTCTTATCCCATAGTTTCTATGGATCAGAAATTCAACAGCAACTTAGCTCGGCGTCTCTGGCTCCAGTTCTTTCATGAGGTTGTAGTCAAGGATTGATCATGGCTACAGTCTCATCTGAAGATTTAACTGGGGCTTGGGGGTTGGTGGGAGGTCTGCTTTCAGGCTCATTCACATGGCTCTTGGCAGGAGGTCTCAGTTCCTCATTTCATGGGCCTCTCCATAGGCATAGGACTGCTTGAGTATTCTTATAACATGGCTGCTGATTTTTCCATCACAAGTGATCCAAGAGAAAGTCACATGTGTTAAGACCATTCCTAGAAGTGATATACTACTTCTGACTTACTCTATTTGTAACCAACAAGTCACTAAGTCCAGTTCACACCTAGGGGGAGGGAAATTAAGTTCTACTTAGTGAAAACAGGAGCATCATATAATTTGTGAACATAACTTAAAGCCACCATACTCCCCATTAGAATATAAGCTCCCATAGTTCAAGGAATGGGTTACTGCTTACACTTACATCATTAGTGCTTAGAACAGTAGGCACTTTGATAAACATCTGTTTAATGAGTAAATGGATGAATGTCTCTTACTCTTGGGCAGCAAAAATATAGGCTATGGAGTTATCTAGACCTGGTATGAAATTCTGACTCTACATTTTACTAGTTCTGAACTTTGGACATAACAGTTTCTATGAGCCTCAGTTTCCTCATCTGTCACCTATGCTATATTCCTGCTTCACAGGAATGCCATGAGGATTAATGAAATTGCATATATAAAGCACTTCTTCAAGCATTCAGCACAAGATAAACATTCAAATTCTAGTTTTTCTGATTTTTTCCATCTTTCCACTTTCCCCAAAACCTTCAAGAATCACTATTTCTTTTTTTTTTTTTTTTTTTTTTTTTTTTTGAGGCGGAGTCTCGCTCTGTCGCCCAGGCTGGAGTGCAGTGGCCAGATCTCAGCTCACTGCAAGCTCCGCCTCCTGGGTTTACGCCATTCTCCTGCCTCAGCCTCCCGAGTAGCTGGGACTACAAGCGCCCGCCACCTCGCCCGGCTAGTTTTTTGTATTTTTAGTAGAGACGGGGTTTCACCGTGTTAGCCAGGATGGTCTTGATCTCCTGACCTCGTGATCCGCCCGTCTCGGCCTCCCAAAGTGCTGGGATTACAGGCTTGAGCCACCGCGCCCGGCAAGTATTTCTTTACTACATGATGTCAAAATTTTCTATTTAACTTTCTCACAATGAATTAATCATACGTTCAATTATTTACATGTCGAAGAAAAATCAATTTATCTTAGATTTAAAGAATTTTTTCATTGGTGCATAATTTCTATTAGATCTTCCCAAGAGAATTCTGATATGTACATATGGAGGGGAAATTAACAAATGGGCCGGTTGGAAGGAAGATTCCTTAGTATAGGAGGTACAACTGCAATTTAGATTCAATATTTGGTCTAAAAGAAAAGTATGTTACCCCATAAATATATATATACCTACCGTGTAACCACAAAAATAAAAATAAAATAAAAAATAAAAGTGTGATATTTAGTACTTGAAGGAAAGTCACAAGACTCATGTGTAGTTGCATCATTTTTTCTTGTGGAAAATGACAGCAGAATGAATTTGGGAAATTATTTTGTGGAGGGAAAATGAGGCCGTGGGACCCTGTGGGTGGAATGAACAGTACTGCTAAACAGCTTTTGTTGAATCAGAAACTGCAGCAAAGAATTTACCAAGCTGCCCTGAAACTTGGTATCATTATGAGTGAGTCTACTGATGCAGCTCTTTTTTTCCCCTTAAAAAATTAGGTGTAATTTACATTCAGTGAAAGGCACAGATCTAAATTGTATAGCCTTATGACACATATATAAATATGTATAACCCACACCCCAACCAAGATAGAACATTTCCATCACTCTAAAATGATCCTTATGTCTCTTTCCAGTCATTTGCCACCACCCCCAAGGTAACCACTGATCTGACTTTTACCATCATTAGTTAGTATAACCTGTTTTAGAAAGTATGCACTTCTGCGCTTATTGGTATATGCCTGTGAGATCCATTGTTGTATTTGAGTAGTTTTTGTTTGTTTGTTTGTTTTGTTTTTGTTTTTTGTTTTTTGAGACAGAGTCTCTCTCTGTCACCCAGGCTGGAGTGTAGTGGTGCCATCTCGGCTCACTGCAAGCTCCGCCTCCTGAGTTCACAGTATTCTGCCTCAGCCTCCCAAGTAGCTGGGCCTATAGGTGCCTGCCACCACACCCGGCTAAGTTTTTTTTTTTTTTTTTTTTTTTTTTTGGTATTTTTTAGTAGAGACAGGGTTTCACCACATTAGCCAGGATGGTCTCGATCTCCTGACATTGTGATCCACCCGCCTCGGTCATCTATCAGTTCCTCTAGTGAGTAGTTCTTTTTTACTTTGCTGAGTAGTATCCCAATGTATGACTATATCAGAGTTTGTTTATTCATTCATCTGATGAAGAACATGTGGATTATATCCAATTTTTAGCTATTATGAATAAAGCTGCCATGAACAATCCTGTACATTTTTTCTTTGGGATCAATACTCCATTATTTCTCAATGTAAATTCACATTAACCACATTTACCAAACAAAGGGAGTAATGCATGCATGAAAAGCAATCATGCTGATTTATTAATATTCCATGAGAAATACAACCACCAGAAATCCCAAGTATCTGACAGTGGCAGCTTCTTTCTGGTCATATCCAGATGAGAAGCCAGGTTATCTTCACAAGGAGCTGGTGACATGAGCTTCCTGGCTGGTGTCATTGCGCTCTGTGGACCAATGGCATGCATCCCCTAGCGGGGATATTCCTTCATAGGGATGGGCTAGAGACTCCTGCAAAAACCCTCTTTCTTGGATTTGACTCTGTTTTTTCTTTTTATAGACACCTTGCTGACCATCCTTGTCCTAATAGTGCACTTTCTTATCTGTAAGAATTATATTTATAATCAAAATCCAATTGTACCTCCCCCAGATCATCTTATTTTAGTTTTGAGGGTCACCCCTAATCACTTGGTCATAGCTCTAGATGGCTGCTCTCATCCATTACCTTTGGATTCTTTATCATTTCTTCACTAGAGGTTAAATTTAACCTCAGTTTTAGGAAATTTGTTGCTGTTAACTCCCATAGCTGCCTGCAGACATTTTCTTGATAAAATAAAAAAGTGAGTATAAGAAGTGGGCAATAGTTTATTTTTATTTTTTATTGTTTTGAGATAGGATCTCACTAAGTCACCCAGGCTGGAATGCAGTGGCGCGATCTCTGTTCACTGTAACTTTGGCCTCTTGGGTTCAAGCGATCCTTCCACCTCAGCCTCCTGAGTAGCTGGGACCATGGGCATGTACCAACACACCTGGCTATTTTTGTATTTTTTGTAGAGATAGAGTTTTGCCATGTTGGCCAGGCTGGTCTCAAACTCCTGCTCAGGTGATCCACCCTGCCCAGGACTCCCAAAGTGTTGATATTACAGACATGAGCCACTGTGCCTGGATGGCAATCGTTTATTTTTAAAATATTTTGAATCATTAGATCAAGTGTGGTAGCTCATGCCTGTAATCCCAGCACTTTGAGAGGCTGATGCAGGAGGATTACTTGAGGCCAGGAGTTCGAGACCAGCCTGAGTGTGGTGGCACATACATGTAGTCCCAGCTCCTTGGGAGGCTGGATGGGAGAGTCCCTTGAGCCCAGGAGTTTGAGGCTACAGTGAGCAGTGATTACAACACTGCATTCTAGCCTGAGTGACAGAGCAAGACCCTATCTCAGAAAAAAAAAAAATTAAAACATTATAGATCTCTGCTCTTTCTTGACACTTTGCTATAGTAGAAAGAAAACTGGAATACGTTAGGTTGAATGACATGAAGTTGGCAAGATTCAACCATTTTTGACATATAAGAGGTCAATTTCATATAGTTCAGCCAACATAAAGACAATAATGTTCCCTATCAAAAAGTGAGTCAAAATATCTCTGTTAGGGCTATGTGGCTTTTAAGCAGATCCTCCCACCTCTCTGGGTCTTAGTTACTCACCTGTAAAATGTGTTTGACTAGATAAATTATAGGAGCTTTCCCACAAGTTTTATGAAGATTGGTCATTGCTATGGCTGCTGTAAGAAGTCTTGTTTCAAGGATGTTTTTTCTTGTTGTGACATCTTGCTTTCTTATATTCACATTCTCTTATGTTTATACCCAGGAGTCTCCTCTGTCCTTTTCTAATCTTTTTCTTGCTGGACAGTTTTTTTTCCTTAACACAGCTCTAACTGAGTTGTTTATCCCTATGGCAGCCATAAACAATAGAGTAACTATCTTTGCTGTTTATCTATCCTTGACAACTTGATATCCAACTTGGCACTGAGGATAACTTCTTGAGGGCTCATATTTCCTTTAGGGCCTCAACTCCAACAATTCTTCAACCCCACTGTGACCTGAAGTCCATGAATACTACTCCCTTTCTGTTGTCTCTCACTCTCTTCATGTCCCATGTCCCAATTTTCTACTGTTTCAGCTCAAATTTTACTCTACATTACTTTAATTACTGTCTTGCATTTTCTAGGCACACATTGCTCCTTTCCCCTTCCTTTGTAATCACTTGGCAAAAGTCTAGCCCAGATTACATTCAACTCTTCATGCACACCTTGCCTAAGCTCACCCAGATGAAAACACAGATGGAGAGAAATACACCAGTGTGCTGGCTGGTTTCACTTTACAACCATGACTACAAACCAGGCATGGGTCCTTCGAGCTGCTGAGTAGTCAGATTATGTTTCTGGAGCCTATTCACATTCCTGTTCTTTTAGGTAACCATTTTATACCTTATCTTCTCCCTCATTTTCATTCTCAGCTGATTTTCTTGTTTCTTGTTTCTTCAAGAAAATAGAAGCCATCAGAATGAGACATCCCCATGTCCCCACCATCGCACTGTCAACCTCACATCTGCACTCATCTGCACTCATGTTCTCTGCCTTCATTTCTTTTTCTTAGAATGAACTGCCTGCACCTCCTGCAGAGTCCAAGCCCTCCTCTTAGGAAGTCGACCATCCTCTCTTGCCTGCCCAAGGACATCACACGGGCAGCTCTTCCCCCTCTCCTGCATTATCTGTTGGCCTTTCTGTGTCATACACATAGGCTCTATTTTTTCCCCATCTAAAAAAGAAACTCTTTTGACTCTAGGCCTCTCCAGCTACCACCCTACTTTTCTACTGCTCTTTAGAGAAAAACTCCTCAAAAGACTTATTCTCACATTTCTGCAGGATAACATCACACATTCTCCTAGTTCTATATTCTTCTACTAACTACTAATTTCTTTGTACCATATTTAGTTTTTAAAGAGCTTCTTTCTCTATAAATATTTCATTTCAATGCCAGAGGTCATATCAGATGGAGAATGGCTGGTTGGTGGTTTAAAAGCGATTAAAAGAAGAGGAAAAGCAGCCAAATATTTAGAGAAAAGGCGAAGCCATTCCATTCCATCACCTTTGTTGGAGCATTTCAATTTGCTCTCTACCTTAGATGTGCTCTCTAGCCCATAGCTGAGCTAAAGGTATATTAAGTCTGTCTAACCGGGCTTGAAGGGAAGCTGGAAGACCATTTGTTCTTTTAAATCTCTTTAGTTTGCAATTGTCAGATTCAATTTTGAGGGGAAGAGTTCAGAGCATCATTGAAAGTAAAAAAAGATGGGGGAAAGTGATAGCCACATGATAAATTATGTCAAAGTCAAAGTCATCACCCTATGGCAATTTTTGCAACGAAGTATTTTTAGCACTGATAGCCAAAGGGTAGAGCATGTCACAGGGACACCTGTGTAGTTATGCATACTGGCAGGGTTGTAGAGGAACTATTAGAACCCCTGCCTTGTGTATCAATGGCATATTTTATCCATGGGCAGAATTAGCAGATAATATTCACTATACTGATTAGGAGAGAAGACAGCTTCATCTCCACACAGCTGGAAATGTGTCCTGCTTCAATGTCAATTTGTTTATGCTGTGGGCCAAGTCATGCCCCCATATGCCTGTATTTTCACATCTCTAACAGATATTAATTGCACTAGATTTGCTGTGCTGTACTTTCGATTAGTCAGAAGTTCGGCCTAATAAGTTATAACTCTGGGTTCTCACTGTGTTAAAGGGATGCTTGTCATTGTATTGTTTTGAAATTGTTTAAAAGATACAGTTAGGGAGGAATAGTCCTTGATTTTTTAAAACCCTTTTAAAGAAATGAGCGGGACAATTAGATAGCAAAACTGAAAACTTATGGACTTTTATTGTTTAATTTTTAATTACTACGAGAACATAATAGTCATGTATTCTTCCATTCTTTTTTTTCTCCCTTCTTGTTTAAGTTAGGCCACAGTTTTCTTTATGTTTTTTTTTTCTTTCTTTCTTTCTTTTTCTTTCTTTCTTTCTTTCTTTTTTTTTTTTTGAGAAAGAGTCTCACTCTGTCACCCAGGCAGGAGTGCAGTGGCATGATCTTAGCTCGCTGCAACCTCTGCCTCCTGGATTCAAGCGATTCTCCTGCCTCAGCCTCCCCAGTAGCTGGGACTACAGCTGTGTGCCACCACACCCATATAATTTTTGTATTTTTAGTAGAGACAGGGTTTTGCCATGTTGGCCAGGCTGGTCTTGAACTCCTGATCACAAGTGATCCACCCACCTTGGCCTCCCAAAGTGCTGGGATTCCAGGTGTGAGCCACCACGCCTGGTCACTTTATTTTTATTTATTTTTTCTACTTTTGTTATGGATACAGGGGGTACATGTACAGGTTTGTTCCATGGGTATATTGCAGCAGGTATGGGCATAGTACCCAACAGGAGTTTTTCAACCACAGCCTCCTCCCTCTCTCCCCCATCTATAGTCCACAGTGTCTATCATTCTTATGTTTATGTCCACGTGTACTCAATGTTTAGCTCCCACTTATGAGAATGTGTGAGATTTGGTTTTCTAAACCCTGCACATGTACCCCTGTGTCTAAAATAAAAGTTGAAATTAAAGACTCTGGTCTAACTTAAACAGGAAGAAAAAAAGAATTAAAAATTATATGACTATTATGTGCCCATAGTAATCAAATATTAAAAAATAAAAGTTGTCCATAGGTTTTCAGTTTTGCTATCTAATTGCTCTGTTTCTATAAGAGGATTTGAAAAGATCAAGGACTATGCTTCCCTAATTGTATCTTTTAAACATTAAGTCACTTAGGGTAATGGCCTGCAGCGCATCTGTGCTGCTGCAAAGGACATGATTTCATTCTTTTTTATGGCTGCATAGTATTCCCTGGTGCAGATGTACCACATTTTCTTTATCCAGTCCACCATTGATGGGCACTTAGGTTGATTCCATGTTGTTGTTATCATGGAAGTGTTTCAACAAAACTAGGTGAAAAAATATCCCCTAGAATCCCAAGTACAAGGAGGAGAGGACAAACACCCGATACCACTGACCTGCATGGACTATATGTGGCGGCAAGAAGCAGAGGGAGGCAAGGGGGGTGACTGAAGAAACAGAGAAGGGGGGAACCCCAAACTATCCAAGAAGTACTCTGCAGAAAGCTTAAATATTGCCTGGAAATGGGCACTTTAATGAATTTCCCACTCTGCTAGGCTCAGTTTTAGATACTAGAGAGGCCACATTGAATGAAATGGGAAAGGTCTCTACTCTTACAGAGCCTATGTCCTAGAAAAGAAACATAGACAAATGATACAATTTCAGACACACAGATGTGCTGAAACAAAGGAAGGCAATAGACGGAACCCACATGGCTGGGTGAGGAAGTTCTGCTTTTAATGAGGAGGTGACATTTAAGCAGACAGGTGAGTGGATCTTAGCAGACCTGATTTAATAAATAGAATGATGAGGATAACTTCGTTGATTATTTGATCCATGACTGAATATTATTCACTTAAGTAGTTTAATTATTCTCCTTTATTATCTCATCTTTCAAAATTTTCCTCAATACAATATCAAAGGTTGCCTGTATCCAAAATCAAAATGAGTGATTTTGATGACATAACTGTATGTGGCCTGATAAAAATTGTCCTTATTAAAATGAAGTCTGGAAGGGGTCCCAAGGTGGGTGCAGTGGTTCAGCCTTGCTGCCAAGGATCCAGCTCCCTGCGGTGGTTCGATGTAGACCCTCAGGTCTGTGTATTTTGGCAGAACGTGGTGGCCATGGTCAGGCATCAGCATCTCATGTGAGCATATCCTAATATTGGAAGGAAAACAAAGTTCGTCTCTTTTCTCTCTTGTCTCTTCTCTCTCTTAAAAAAAGATTTTAATGAAGAAATGTGCACACATTGTTAAGCATATACAGCTTGATATGTTTTCACCACTGAATGCATCCAGCATGCAAATCAAAAAGCAGAATATCATTAGTACCTAAGAAGTCTCCCATATGCCCCTTTTCCATGACTACCTTCTCCAAATGTAGTTAGTTGCATGATTTTAAGTTTCTAACATCTTAGATTAATTTCACCTATTTTAACTTTTTGAACTTTAAATGGAACTTCACACTATGTACTGTCTCATGTTGGCTTCTTTTACTCATTATGTTTGTGGGATTCACAGCCATTTTTGTGGGTAAATTATTTTTATTGCTATAGTATTCCATTGTCCATTCTACTTGATTTTATATATATATATATAATATATACATATATTTTCCTTTTAGAGATGGAGTCTTACTCTGTCACCAGGCTGCAGTGCAGTGGCACAGTCTCAGCTCACTGCAACCTCCACCTCCCGGGTTCAGGTGATTCTCCTGCCCCAGCCTCCCAAGTAGCTGGGACTACATGCACACACCACCACACCCAGCTAAATTTTGTATTTTTAGTAGAAACAGGGTTTCACCATGTTGGCCAGGATGGTCTCGATCTCTTGACCTCATGATCCACCCACCCAGGCCTCCCAAAGTGCTGGGATTACAGGCATGAGCCACCGCGCCCAGCCCATTCTACTTGGTTATCATTTTAAACAGTAACCAGTTTGGGATTATGAGTAGTGCTGCGGTGAGCATTCTAGTGCATGTCTCGGTGACCATACATACACATTTCTTTTGCATATATAGACAGTTTCAAGAGAGAAGACTTTCTTGAAGTCCTGTATCTAATTTCCTCTCAAGTTTTCTTGGTCAACATTAGGTCACATGCCCTTCCTATTTGCAGTAGAATCTGGGAAAGAAAATATCTATGAATGTGCTGTTAAATGTTCAACAACTAGCTCTTAGCAGGAGGGTTGGGCAGGGGGAAGCAAGGAGAGGGCGGCTTGATGGGAGGAGGGCTGATTTGTAGCATTTGCAGTTTCTTGGTGTGAATACTCCCATCATGGCCAATTTTAAGCTACCAATGTTATATCAACCACATTGCAAAAACAGCTCTCATAGAATTAGTGTAAACCAGCTCCACGATGCCACAGAAAATAGTTAATATTTTCACTTTTTATAATTGGAATTTGGCTCTGCCAGAAAAAAAAAAAAAAGGAGGCTAGAGAGGGATAGGAAATGTTGTTCCACAGGCAATCAGTATTTTTTCACAAATTATTGAGTTACTACCACAAATAAATTAATAAACTACTATCCTAACCCAAAGATTATTCTTATAAATTTTAGATTATTGGTGAAAGTGAAAACTGGCTTTTAGATACTGTTAAAATAGGCTAGATTTATACTGTGGTTAAAAAAAAAAAAAAACCCAAATTCTAGCAGTTCACACATAGGAGTTTATTTTTCACTCATGCAAAGTCCACTACAGGTCAAGAAACTCGCTGTTCTTCATGCAATGATTTAGCAACCCGGACAGCTCATTATTTCAACACTCAGTCTCCATGGTCACTGCTGGAGTGAAGGAGACAGGTGAGGGTTATACATGTGCTTGTAATACCTCCAGTGCAAAAGTGATTTATCAGTTCCACTCATAGGTCATTGACTAAAGCTAGGTACTGGGTCCCTCCCAACTGCAAGGACAATTGGTAAATCTATGGGTATATGATGTACTATAAATGTCTCTGCCACAGAGACCATCCACTCAGAGCCATCTGTTATTTTTTAAAGGTCCTGAAACGTGCCTTTAAACATATTTAATTCTATGCATTTCCACCCTCACATATATCCCGTTACTCTAGAAAAATAATCACAACTGTATTCACGGTTATCCACCAGTAATGCATTATCTCAGAAAATAGAAGAAACTGTTTCTTAAGCAATAACAGGATCAATCCTAATTAAGACTCTTTTCTATATATGAGTTAATTGGCTTTTATATTGGACTCTAATCTCCAGTATAGGTAATACCTTCAGCCATAATGCTTATTTTACCATCACCATAGTAATAATTGATGTAGGCAAGAGTCATCAACAGATGCTAAAACCACTGGGCTAAAGGTCACTGAGAAAGAGAATATTTACATAGGCTTCAAAGTGTCACCCACAGAGTATTTATTACTTACAAAGGGGAAAAGGTTGCATTAAAATGGAGAGATTTGGCAGACATTGCCTCTTCCAATTGATCAAATTTAATATTGCCAATAATGGGGCAAACTAAAACCATGTGCCCCATACGATACACTGAGAAAGGGACCTAATGTCATCTATACAGTATGCCTACCAACACTGTTAAATATGAACATACTCTTAAGAAAAAACTCAGACAAATCCCAATTTAGAACTGTTTTGAAAAATCTCAGCTGTACTCTTTTAAAATGTCAATGTCATGGAAGCCAACACAGTGTCCTTGATGAAAGGAGATCAAGAATAATGATGACTAAATGCAGTGTGTGATTCTGGTTCAGATCCTGGAAAATGAAACTATAAAGGACATTATTGGTTTAGGGTGGAGATTTTGATTATAGACTATATATTTGATAATAATATTGTATCAATGTTAAATTTCCCAAATGCAATTAGTATGTCCTAGTTATACAGGAGAATGGGTTTGTCTTATGAGAAATGTGTTGATTAGTGGTGAAGTGTCATACCTGCAGATACGTTCAAGTGATTCAGAAAAAAAGGATATGTGTATATTTATATGTGTATGTGTGTGTAAGTATATGTGTAATTATATGTACATATAAACACAATATACACACATACAGAGAAAGCAAATGTGGCAAAATGTTAATCTTTGAAGAATCTAGGTGAAGGTTGTCTGGGCATGAATTCTTCTACTCTTGCAACTTCTCTTCAGTTTGAAATGTTTCAAAATAAAAAAAAAATGGGAAAACACTGTTTGTTCCATTTTTCCTGCAGTTTTGCAACTCAATTCACTCTGTCATATTTTGCTAAAACATCAGTCTTATTGGGACCAACTTCATTGTGTTGCTTAATCTGCACTGTTTAGTCATCAGATGACAGTTGAGCTTCAAGATTCTTTTTTCTTTTTTGTTTTTCATTTAACAGCTTATTGGTTTATGTGTCTGTATCAGTTAGGATAAGCTAGGTTTTTTAAAAGCTACTTTTTTGCAGTATAGTTGACACGTAAAAAGCTATACATATTTAATGTATACAACTCAGTGAATTTGGGGGTAAGTATACACCTGTGAAGACATCGCCACAATTAAAGACGTAGGCATATCCGTCAACTCCCAAAGTTTCCCCTCACCCTGCCCCTCTTATTATAATTTCATGTGTGTGCACGAGTGTATGTGTGATAAGGACACTCACATTCTACCCTCTTGGTACAATATAGTATTGTTAACTATAGGTACTATGCTACATAGTAGATCTACAGAACCTATTTATCTTGTATAAGTAAAACTTTGAGCCCTTAACCGTTGCTTCCCCATTTCCCCTTCCCCTCAGCCCCTGGCAATCAGAATTCTACCTTCTGCTTCCATGATTTTGCCTACTTTAGATTCCACATATAAGTGAGATCATACAGTATTTGTCTTTCTGTCTCTGGCTTATTTCACTTAGCATAATGTCCTCTAGATTCATCCATGTTGTTGCAAATAGCAGGATTTATTTCTTTTTTTAAGGCTGAAAATATTTCATTGTATATGTACACCACAGTTTAAAATCCACTTTCCTATTCGTGGGCATTTAGGTTGTTTCCATATCTTGGCTATTGTGAATAATGCCACAGTGAACAAGGGAGCACAAGTATCTCTTCAGCATCCTGATTTGAATTTCTTGGGATAAATACCTAGAAGTGGGATTGCTGGGCCACATGGTAATTCTATTTTTAATTCCTTGAGGACCTTCCCTTACTGTTTTCCATAATGGATGTACTAATTTACCTTCCCATGAATGGTGTACCAGAGTCCCATTTTCTCTACATCTTTACCAAAACTTATTATTTGTTGTCTTTTTTATAGTAACCATTCTAACAGGCATAAGGTGATATCTCATTGTGATTTTGATTTGCATTTCTCTGATGATTAGAGATGTCGGGCACCTTTTAATGTAGTAGGCCATTTGTAAGTCTTCTTTGGAGATATATCTGTTCGGGTCCTTTCTGTGCCCATTTTTAAATCGGGTATTTGTTTTATTTTATTTTGCTATTGAGTTGTCTCAGTTTGTTATAGATTTTGGATATTAACACCTTATCAGACATAAGATTTGCAAATATGTTCTACTATTCCATAGGTTATCTTTTCACTTTGTTAATTATTTCCTTTGCTGTGCAGAGGCATTTTAATTTGATGTAGTCCCATTTGTTTATTTTTGCTTCTGTTTCCTATGCTTTGGGTGCTATATCCAAAAATTAACTGCCAAGACCAATGTCAAAGAACTTTTTCTCTGTGTTCTTCTAGGAGTTTTATATCTTCAAGTGTTACATTTAAGTCTTTAATCCATTTTAAGTTGATTTTTTTGTGTGGTGTAAGAGAAGGGCCCAATTTTATTATTTTATATGTGAATATTCAGTTTTCCCACCACTGTTTATTGAAGAGGCTGTTCATTCCCCTTTTTGTATTCTTGGTGCCCTTGCCAACAATTATTTGACTTTATATGCGTGGGTGTGTGTCTGGGTTTTTCATTCTGTTCAATTGGTCTATGTTTTTTTTCTTTTTAAATTTTCCTGTGCAAAAGAATTCTCAACAATTTATATGACTACTCTACATTTAAGGAGGTGGAGTATGACTCCCAGTCCATTTTTAAAAATTTAAGGTATGCATTTAAAATATACAATGTTATGGGAGATGTATAGATGGTAAAATGATTACAATAGTGAAGCAAATTAATATATACTTCATCTCACATAGTTACCCACTTATGTGTCTATTTTTATGCTAGTGTCATGCTGTTTTGATTACTATAGCTTTGTAATATAATTTTAAATTGGGAAGTATGGTGCCTCCATCCTTGTTCTTCTTGCTCAAAATTGCTTTGGCTATTTGGGGTCTTTGTGGTTTCATATGAATTTTAATGCTGCTTTTTCTACTTCTGATGTTAAAAATTGCATCTATAGATTGTTTGGGGTAGAATGAACATTTTACCAATATGAATTATTTCAATCCATGAACACTGAATATCCTTCCATTTATTTACATATTCTTTAATTTCATCAGTGTTCTGTAGTTTTTTGTGTACAGATATTTCAAGGGCAGGGATTCTTAATCATCACCACCTGATTCTAAAGGGGCCTGTAAAACAGGAAAGAGCCCACCCAGAAGCAGAGATGACCTTCTGTGTTTTTGGATTAGACATTCAGTTAATACAGCATCATGCCTGGAAGATAATATTTATTTTTCCTTGAAAAACAGTGGGATCAGGAAAGCAAAGCTAAAGATAACTTTCTCCTTTTAAACTTCTGTTGGGTTAAATTAGCCTGTGGTATTAGGGAAAAAACATATTTGTCTACTCTGAAATGACACTAGTGATACTTTATATGCTTATGCTGTAAGGAAAGCTACTTAGCATAATCTGTAGTGTTAAATGAATGTACTGCCTTCTTAGAACAGGCCCTGTAATTTTGTGAGTAGAGTACCAATGTTTCACTTTGGGAGGCTGAGGCAGGCAGATCACTTGAGGTCAGGAGTTTGAGACCAGTTTGGCCAACATAGTGAAACCTTGTCTCTACTAAAAATACAAAAAAATTAGCTGGGCATGGTGATGCATGCCTGTAGTTCCAGCTACTCAGGAGGCTGAAGCACAAGAGAATCACTGGAACTTGGGAGGTGGAGGTTGTAGTGAGCTGAGATCGTACCATTGAACTCCAGTCTGGGTGACAAAGTAAAACTCTGCCTTAAAAAAATAATAATAATAATATAAATGTCAGATGAATTGATATAGATGATGAACTTCTAAAAGAAGCTAAACTCAAATATACACTTTTTTCTCAACCATCAAAAACTTGAAATTCTCTGTTGAGAACTTCTGGGATCTTTTCTAACCATTCTGTCAGGAGCAGCTCAATAGATTTGTAGAATTAATGTTGACACTTCACGCCTTTTATGAGTCCCTATCCAAATGGGAGAACAGCAGATTTATATCAGACAGTTTTGCTGAGAATTGAAAACAAGAGCCATTTTTTGGCTGTTAACCAGAATGAATTGTTGATCAAGTCGATCATTTAGCCCTCAATACTGGAACTCTTGATGAATAGCATGGACAACTAAATGATAAAGTTTCAAGATTTTTTCACTATTTTGTCATTGTCCTAGAAGTCTGGAATGAGCTTTTTAAGTTTCTATCTCTCTTTGTTTTTGGTTCTAATTTTTGACATCCCCCCACAAAACAAAGTAGTCCTTCAGTTATTGAAAGCCATTATGATTTGCAATATATATGTCTCATGTTGCTATAACACTCTGGTGGTCACAGCTACCCAATAACATCACATGGGAAGGACAGCTACATGGTTCAATTTAATTACAAATATTTACACACTTTCAATATAAGCCCTGGAAAAAATTACCCTCCCAGTAGGATAGCAGCTTATCATAGCTCAAAGCTGTATTCTTTCCTAAAAGGTTTTATTTGACTAAATGGCTGACAGGCGGATATTGAATAGAGAATGAGATGGTTGGTATATGTTACGACTGGAATGTAACCCTAGACACAGAGTTTAAAATAGTCTTCTGGTGTCTTATAGGGACTTGTTCCCCATGACCCAACATTCCTGAGACCAGGCAACGTTCTCTTGCCTCCAGGGAGTCATTTCTCAGCTGGGTTTGGGTAAACATTGTGGGTTTCAAAAGAGCCCCATGCGTGGGACCAGGAGAGCCTCCTTTTTCGACCTTGTACCACAAGCATCACCAACTACTCAAGATGTAACATTGTTCAGAGCAGGGCTACTCAAAGTGAGGATCCCTTTCCTTCACCTGGGAGCTTGATAGAGATGTAAATTCATGGACTCCTCACCTACAGACTCTGAATCACTGGGGTGGGGCCAGAAATCTGTGTTTTAACAAGCTCTCCCTTAAATTCTGTGAAATATCACAACTTTAGATTTCCCATAGGTGTGAGGCAATAGCAGACATTAGCTGAATACTTCTCAGAAGATGATCATGATCATCTGTTCACCTTGCCAAATAAAAGTTTCCCATAAAGCGAACAGATGAACTTATCTATAGGATACGATAAGAAACAGGTTCTGACAAATGTAAATGTGCTACAAAGTAATTTTATTAAAACATGGTGTTATCAGATGTTTAGCAGTGAAAAGAGATAGTAAAATTCAAAAGCACAGCTACATTCTGCATCATCTTACATAACTCGCTACCCTTTCAATTAGTATTTTTTCTGGATTTGTTATCTTGTAGGACATAGTATCAAGTGAAATCTTCCTTATTTGATTGTGTTCTCATATTGAATGCTTGCTTGCTTTCTCAGTAAGAGTTCCTAGGAGCCAAGCAAAGATTACATTAGTGCGTAATTCCTCCAGGGACTGTGTTGTGGCTGGAGTCACAGGGGGTTCTGTCCCCTTTGGAGAGTAGACCTGGAACTACACCCAGTGGGCTCTGAAACCTGAGTCCCAGGGCCTGTTTTGTTGGTAAAAACTTTGCTGCCTTTCTTTTCCTTAGACCATGGCCTCCAGGAAGAAGACAAAGTAGACAATTTATAAAGAAGGGAGCCTGTGGATGTCATAGAAGCATTTCTTGTCCTTACTGGGGCAGGGACATAAATAGAACACATTTTATTTCTATAAGCTGCTATGTTCATTTTAGTTACCACACATTTAGTGGTGAACTGGTAAATATTTAACAACCTACACTCCAAGGGGGAAAGCACCGAATTTTAGCATTGGCAAGTTTTCAAAATCTACATACCACGGCCAATTTCAAGCTACCAATGCAATGTCACAAAGTCACTGTAGTGGGGCTGAAACAAGAGGTTGGCATTGTCTGTCACTATTCTATGCGAGCTGCCTTCAGCATACCACTACCCAAAGTACTCCCTTCCAGGTACTCACTGAGATAGAAGATGGGAATTGAGCTAGCCCATGGCAGGCATGGATAGGAAGGAGAAATCACTATTGTTGCACAGGCTTGGCATGTGGAGAGATCTGTTGGTGTTCAGTACAGAAGAAAACATGCATATGTTTGATGCCAGTCCCTTCTATGCTAATGTTTTGGCCACCTGTGTTGGGGAGGTAAAATGCTGGACTCTATGCTTCTGTTAACAGCACGATGAGTTCGCCACAAAGCATAAGGCTAAAAAGGACATCCATACCTCAGATCTTCAGATAAATGACTTAGCAACACTATTATTCCCTGCTAAGGCTGCCTCAAGAGCAAAAGCAGGCATGCACACAATTCTTTGTTGCCCTAGAAAGTATCGCATACATTTGCTATTGTAGGAAAGCATTAAAAAGCTTGCAATCCAAATAAGGCTATGAAGTAGCTCCCAAGGGCAGCATAACTTCTGAAGCAAACTCCTTCTGCAAAGAATCTTGTTATTTATATACCAAGAGCAACAAACATCCATTTTTACTTTTGTCTGTACCTGAATTCAACATTTGATTGTTCTTGTCACTGTGGGGCTTGGCGTCTAAAACACTGTAATGACAGGTAATGCAGGGTGAAATAATAAAGAGTGGGTGCATTTTATTCTATTACTACCAAAGTATTTTGAAAGAAGAGGTAGAGAATTCAAGTAAAAGTTTAAAAATAGAACAGCATGAAGGAGATCAGTATACATGTGCATAAAAGTGTTCTTGGAAGACCTGGAATATGGAACATTTCATTAACGTATTCATCAGTACATGGTTGTTGAAATCAGGCCATTTTATGAGGGAGAAAATGTTGAAGCGCCTGACCTAAGGATTCAAGTCCATGCTGAAATATGACAAAACCCTCTACTGAATCTCAGAATCTCAAACTCTGGTATTTCCTTGAAAAATCCAGAGCTTCCCAAACAAAATCAAAGAAGAGGATGGAGCTTTAAAGTCTTACTAAAGACGGGGCTGAGTGGAAACCAATAAAATATCTAGAGTGGGGTTAAAGTCTGTATTTGATCTGATTAAATCTAACTTTTATATTTTCTTTTTATATTCATCATATTTTATTTTCAACCTATCTTGGATAAAGCAGGATAATAGGTCTGATAGTCATAAGGATATCCCTACACTTCAGCTTTAAGAAGTTGTTAGGTTTGGCCGGGCATGGTGGCTCACGCCTGTAATCCCAGCACTTTGGGAGGCTGAGGTGGGTGGATCACGAGGTCATGAGATCAAGACCACGGTGAAACCCCGTCTCTACTAAAAATACAAAAAATTAGCCAGGAATGGTAGCGGGTACCTGTTGTCCCAGCTACTCGGGAGGCTGAGGCAGGAGAATGGCGTGAACCCGGGAGGCGGAGCTTTCAGTGAGCCGAGATCGTGCCACTGCACTCCAGCCTAGGCAACAGAGCGAGACTCCGTCTCAAAAAAAAAAAAAAAAAAAAATTGTTAGGTTTATGAGGACTTGTAATAAAACTCCACGATGAATTAATTAAAAGATGTGGAATATATGTAATAGAGGTGGTTTTTTTTTTCATATTGTCTTAATTTGGGTTGTTCCACAAGTAAACCTTGAGAAAGCATTCTAACACTTTATTGAGGAAGTAACCCCAGGAAATACCTAGGAGAGGAGAAATGAGACAGGGAAGGGAAACAATTCTGTGAAAAGTGTGTTTTCAAAAGTGAGTTGCCGTTATGGACAACTGGTGCCCAATCCTGCTGGGGAGCTCTAGGAGACATTGTAGAACATGCCCCTGAATTGTCCCAAGCAAAAGGCAAGAAAGCTGGTGTAACCAGTAGCTCTTTTTCTGCCATCAGTTAAAAACTGCTCCCAGAATCATGAACTGTTTGACACTACTGACTTGCCCTGCACTAGGGCTAGGTGTGTTCCTAGAGTAAGATAAAAGCCCTCTGGGTAATAAGTAACAGATGTTTGCAGTAAGGGGCCTTTGCTGTGTAGAGAGAGGACATGCCTTAGTTCAGCACTGTCCAAAAAATTTAATGTGAGCCACTAACATGAGCTACATACGTTGTTTTAATTTTTTCAGGAGCCAATTTAGATGTAAAAAGACACAAGAGAAATTAATTTTAATAATATATTTCTTAACCCAGTACATCCCAAATATCATTTTCACATGTAGACAATGTAAAAAGTGTTAATAAGGTATTTTACTTTCGTCCCAGAACTTTGAGATTTGGTGTGTATTTTACAACACATTTCATATTTCAACAGACGAGCCACTTTTCAAGTGCTCAACAGCTGCCGAGATAGGGGGTGGGGGTATGTGGCTACTGTATCAAACAGTGCAGTTGTAGGGGAGTGCACCTGTGCTTGCTTTGCTATTTACTGGATTTGGGGCATGTGTCCCAATTACCCTCTGGGCTACCCTGAAGTCCAGCTCCACCAATGCATCAGAGAACCAGATACGTAGATACATTTTTTGGCTCAACCAATGCTTTACTTTCTCAACTAGATTGTGCTCCTCTCATTTCTGAAGACATAAAACCTGGAAGACGTTATCTTCCACATATTTTATAGAATATTAACATTAGTATTTTGAAAACTGACATTTTCAGTGTCTTCACAAATGCACTGCTGCTGTTTTTATTAGTATAAGTTTGGGATTTAATTAGCACAAATTCGGTCCTCACTTACTCTCTTTGTTTCTCCCTTCACCCACCAAATACTTATTGAACACTTCCTGTGGGCCAGCACAGGCCCTGTGACCCCTCAGTGATGAAACAAAACCCTGTCCTCATGGAGCTATGTTTCTGTGATGGGGAAGGCAGACAGTAAACAGAATACCATATCCATATATAAGAGCCATGAAGAACAAGTTCTTGGCAAATTGTTTCTGCAATGGGTTGCCAGGCTTTCTGCAATGGGTTGCCATCTTACTTTAATCAAATGCCATATGGAAAAACAAACAAGTTGGATAGTGGTTATTGGTTTTAAAAGAGGATTTCTCACTTTTTGGTACATGTCATCTCAGGGTTCCTTTCATGAGAGCCTTGATTTGGATTCTTGCTTTGAACTCATTTACAGGAGACTTTTTAGGAACTGAACTGAATTATAAAATGAGTTGAACTATGTCTGGTTGAGAGGGTTGTGTACACACACTGCCGTATTTTGCATCTCTGCATGCCTAATTTAAGGGCAGCTCACACGCCTAATTTAAGGGCAGCTCACACCTCTTTCCCACAGGCTGTCAGATGCATGGCTGAATCACGGTTTGTGTCATCTTCATGGCATAAACTTTACAGACCTTTGAAAACTAGCTGCCAGGAGGGCAGGTCAAAGACTGTGTCTTTGCGTATCTCCAGTGGAACCCTATGAGGCATTTATTTGAGTTGCTAATGTGAATGAGGCTGTGATCTCTCTATTAATTAAGTCTGTTTTATTCATTGGGTGAAATGTGAAAGCATTTAATAATTTAAAGACTTGATGTTTTCAAAGCAGACTTTTGAGGTTCAAGACACTAAAAAAAGGTTAACTTGAAGCAATGGCACTTGCAAAGATTTTACTGCAGCTGATTGCACATGCAGGATATTTCTGGAGTCATATATTATGCCAGAAAGATTCTTTCAGGAGGATTTAACTGCCTGAGTATAATAAGTAGAGTGTTTTATTACGTAATAATTGCCTTTAATGGGTATGGGTATTTCATTTGGCTATTGAAATCATGCTAATGTAACTGTAATTGAAAAGATTACATTTACTTTTTAAACATCTTTGTTAACACATCAGATTGGGTCAGCTGATGCAGTCCTTAAAATCATATGTTTTATTTTCACAGATTTAATTTTCTGGGATATATTGCCTCTTGAAACTTTTTAAGACATTTCCCGATAGACAAAGATAGTTGAGTTCCTTTCTATATAACTTATTGAAGCTGCCTTTGCAAAAATTTCAACACAGAGAAAATTGTGACAGTGAAATAAATCTGACCTAACCAACTCCATCTTCCTTGTAACCTCCAAACTGTCCTTATTCATTCCTGGACACGGGCCTAACTTTGGGAGGAACTTAGTTTATAGTCTAACTTTGAAACAAAGATGATAATAACCCTTTTCTAAAACAAACCTCCGTCTTGCCTATGAACCAGACTGCCTTTGTAGGACTTATAAATTAACCACAAGATTATAAATTATGGTTTAGGTGTCATGAAGCTAGAGGCCACAAGATTCTAAACCTCCCCAGTTGCTCCTAGGGATAACACATCTCTATCGTCAAACCTAAGACTGGTGCTCAAGATATTTTTCAGACCTTGCACTCAATGGATCACCTGGCACCACCCAAATCAGTAAACTAGTTCATCTGGTCTTGTGGCTCCACCCAGGAATGGACTGAACAGAAGAGGACAGCTTTGATGCCCTATAATTTCATCTCCAACCCGACCAGTCATCGCTCCCCACTCCCTGGCCCCCTACCCACCAAAATCATCCTTAAGAAACCCCAGTCTCCAAATTTTGGGGGAAACCGATTTGAGTAACAATAAGGTGAATTAAACTTTTTCTCTATTGCAATTCCCCTGTCCTGATAAATCCATGGTTGTATTAATATCTGGGCAGCGGGCAAAATGAACTCATTGGGCAGTTACATTATTTCCTGGTTTTCAACGTTTGCCAAAAAAAAAAAAAAAAAACTGACGCTGACTAGCTTAAGCAAAAATAAACTTTCTGGAAAGCTGTGGGACTAGGAGAATTGATCAGAGCCTTGAGTACCAAACTTTGCAAAAAGGCATCTTAGGTAGGAGCCCCTAGATGCAGACCTGAGATGTAGATTCTTTGTGCAAATGACTTACTGAGGGAATGCTCTCTGGAGAAAGCTGTAAAGGAGTGAGGGAAGCTGGATAGGCAGGAAGAGAAGCCAAGCATAAAATAAGGGTTCAGGTGAAGTCTAGCCTCTGGATCCATGGGGCGCGTTGGAGCTTAAATAATAACATCAGAGAATTGTTTCACTGTGAGACTAAGAGCAGCCTTGGTTTGCTCCTGTGTCAGTCAGTCACTGGCTGTGGACTGCCCCTGGGTGGAACATAACCTGCAGGTAGCAGTATGCACATACGGTGGCTTACTGGGGCTGTGAGGGCAGGGGTGAGGGAACCAGATTTGTAGCACTTGCCAATTTCCATGGTGTAAATACTCCCACGTTGGCCTATTGCAAGCTACAAATGTGAAGTTACTAAATGTGGAGTTGGGAAGAAGTGTGCATAATACACTCTTGAGAGCCAGTCTGAGCTGGATTTAGCAAGTCACTTCTCCCAGGCATCTCCTAGAGATGGGGCTCCTTTCTGATAAGGGCAGTTCTTTGGAGTATGGAGGCAACTGTAAGGTTTTAGCAGCCAACACTCACAGCAGCTGGGGATGGGTGCACTGGGCCACTAAGGAAGATCCAGGGAACTGTGAGGGGCTGACTTGTCCTCAGGGATCGTGGTGAACCTCAGTAGCAGCAACTCCCACAGCTGCTGGCCTCCTCCTTTGTTATCTGTTAACTGCTCTTGCATCACTCACTCAAAATTCGAAATTCAAAGTCCTGAAAGAAGGGCAAATTTGATTCTGCCTAATGTATCCTCTGGTTGTACCAGGAAAATCTGAGGGAAGATTTGGTCCATTGTGCTTCGTGTTAGAAGGCAAGCACTAACTTCCACCAAAACCACATAATATGAGGAGAATGGTGATTCCCAAAAGGGAGACTGGGAACTCTTACTGATGGGAAGTGGAGGCTGCATAGCATCAATAGCAAATATTTACTCCATATGGATAGTGGTTGGCAGAATTGGAACAAAAAGAACTAACATTTATCGAGGTTTTTTGTTTGTTTTTGCTTTTTGAGACAGGGTCTCCCTCTGTCACCCCGGCTGGAGAGCAGCGGCATGATCATAGCTTACTGCAGCCCTGAACTCCTGGGCTTACAAGATCCTCCTGCTTCAGCCTCCTGAGTAGCTGGAACTACAGGCATATGCCCTCATGCCTGACTAAGTTTTTAGTTTTTTATAGATGGGGGAGTCTCACTTTGTTGCCCAGACTGGTCTCAAACTCCTGGCCTCAAGCCATCCTCCTGCCTCAGCCTCCCAAATTCTGGGATTAAATGCATAAGCCACCATGCCCAGCTTGGGTATTTTTTTTTTACTTCAACATCAGTACTACTTCTTTTCCAGCAACTGTTTAGCTATTCCGTATTCTGTGGCAGAAATGTTGGTTGCTTCCCCACCACACTTTCTTCCAAAACTTCCTTCTTGATGGCAAAATCCTGATAACTAACATTAAAAAAGTTAAAATGCTAGCTATTGATTTTTCCAGCACCCTTACAGAGCACAGGCACATGACTCAATTCTGACCATGGGTCCTGAGGGGAGGTCTTTTGGGCGGTGCGTGTTCTAGGACAGATTTGTCTCCCTTATGAAAAGAGAGACATGGATAAAGGGAAAGTCCAACCTCTTTTCTTCCTGCTTTGAGTGATGTCATGTTAGAGCATGATGCTTGGAGTTGTGGCAGCTGTCTTGCGATAATGAGAAAAAACCCAAAGAAATCACAGAAAAGCTGACTTGTAGCCCTGACACTGTATTGTTAGTTTAACTCTGAAACCTCATCTTTTTTGGTGCTATTGTTCCATGAAATCTTAAAAACTTCTATTGTTTACTTTTTTGGATTGGGGGCTCAGTTACTTGATATACTTATTCTATATCATTTACTTTTCACAATATGCTGGGAGGGATATATTTTTATTTTTCTTTCACATATGTGAAAAGTGAGGCAAAATCATTAAGTAACTTGACTGAGGTCTGTAAGACATTCAAACTTTTGTCTCACTCCAAAGTCTACACCAAGCAGGTTTTCTAAATATCAATAACATTTCACATTTACCATGTTCTGTATGATGCTGTCCTCTGTCAGTTCTTTTTTTCTGCTTTGATTCTACTGACATCCAATCAGTTACTGCGGTGAAACCTGAGTTATTCAGAAGTTATTCTCATGGAGCTACCAGGCTAGAGGTAAGGATTACATCCTGTTAGCAAGAAAACCATCTCAGAAAGTAGGGAAACAACCAATGAATATCAAATTCCATTAGAAGAGTTCTAAACGAGAGTGGAGCGGCCACTCCCAACTCGAGCTGTGATTAGCTGTGACCCAGGTGGGAGAAAGGCTGATTCATGGATGAGAGTTTCAGGTTCTAGTGTGGCATGGTCTTCACTGCTCAGTACTTCTCGGTGTTCTTGAAGAAACGGTTAAGGTGAGGAAGTTGTGGTACTTGATGAGAAAGCTCTCACTTTTATAGAAAATTCAGTGCTCCAGAATGGCAAAGTAATTACTCAGTGACGCCAGCATTTGGAAGGTTTCTTGTACCTGAACACAAATTCTGTAATTGCCACCTTCTCCTCTGAGTTTTGCTCTTGGTTATGTTTTCATTGCAGACTTAAACATTTCTCTTTTCTTTTCTACAGTAGTCCAGATTATTTAGGTAGAAAGCAGAGCAGCAGTTACTCCCTCTGAGCACATGCCCAAATATGGTATTAAAACAACTTTAGGTAACATCGGTGATATGACAGTTGTTAACATGAAAATGAAAAGACATTGGAAAAGGCATTGTCAAGCACATGATGGAAACATCTGGGGCTAGAGTTTGAGTCACACAGAGAAGATATTCAAAGGAGAGTGTGATTTTTATGTGCCCGCTCCCCCACGAGCTGAGGGTACAGTAGTGTCCCCTCTCACCCCCTACATCCTAAGATTAGAATGTGGCTCCTTTTTCTTCATGCCCTTTCTTTCTGCCTTTCTTTGGGAAAGTTGGCAAGAATCTAACTTTTCCTCAATTCCTTTTTGTTTATTTCATGGGATTAAACTAATACTGATACTCAGTTTAGACTGAGACCTAGACTAGAGTGAGACTTTGAGATTTAACTTTGGAATTTTCCTCGGCTTTATGTTGTATCCCATGTAAATTATTGATGCATGGGAAAGGTAAAAGACTGTGAGCCTGCCTATTTTCTAGGCATTATGCTAGGTGGAATGTGGTGGTGGGGGACCCTAATAAACACAGGGTTCTTCCTTTGTGGATATGCGATGTCAGAGTTGGGACATTCGTTGATGCTACACTATTTTTAGAGATGAGTAAATTATGTTGCAGGGAAAGGAAGTGAGCTGGTCAAGGGCACGTTATGACCCAAGTGCTTGTCTCTCTGGTCTTCTTCCAGTGTTCTTTCTCCTGCAGCAGTCTACAGATGAGCACCTACTTGGGATGTTTTCAGTAGGCTTTGACAAAATATAAGAAATATATTTTGCTCTTCGTTAACTTTTTGATTAGGATTTCCCTTGATGGGGTATCACATTTCATACAATGGTGGGATTAGGAGAGGAACATGAGTATGAGTGAGCGTGTGTGTATGTACAATGTCCTTGCTTAGTAACATAAGAAGTTAAAACTGTATGTTATTGGCCCCAAGAATTAAGAAAAAAATACTCCTCTGTGAAACTCTATATACACTCCTGCATTCTTACTTGGCATTATCAATGTGACACTTAAATAATAGGAATTTATCATAAAGTTCATTATCAGAAGTCTTAATATAGACCCAACCTCAAACAATACATTACACTATATGCTCATGTAGCATGGCCTTTTTCTGATGATAATAAATCTTAACCAAGAAAACAAATGCAAACTTTCTTAAGTAGGGTATTGCACTTTTATAAGTTATATAGAGTAAACATACTTGATTCTTTACTTTCCCGTTGTGACAATAGATTATTGCTATGTAACACACAACTTCAAAATTTAGCAATTTAAAACAACAAGGATTTATGTCGCTTATTGGTCTACAGGTTGTCTGGGGAATTATTGTGCATCTAGGCTGAGCTGGGTTGTTGCCAGCTGGTTGGCTCATGTGTGTGAGGTCCGCTGGAGATCAGCTTGGAGTTGGCTGGTCTGGCTTGCCCTCTTCTCAGATGGCTAGAACTTCTGGGATAATTGAGGTCATTTTCTATGTAGTCTGTCATATTGCAGAAGGCTTGTTCTCATGCCAGTGACAGGGTTCCAAGCGAGAGTGGAAGCTGCAAGGCTTCTTGAAGCCTAGCCTCAGAAATTTTGGGGTGCTTCTGCCTCCTTCGATTGGTCAAAGCAAATCACATATCCAAGCCTAGATTCAAGTCATGGGGACAACAGCTCCACCTCTTGATGGGAGGGGTTGTGAGGTCACATTGGAAGGGCTTGGATACAAGGAGGGATGGCAAAATGTGGTCATTTTTGCAGTCTGCCTCATGCTGATTTCCTTTGTTAAATCAGTAATTCTTACATGATTTATCATTCAATTTCCTTAGTCTTATTTTTAAATGTTTTTAATTGATAAGTACATATTGATGGGCCATGTGTGATATTTGATGCATGTATACAATGTGTAATGATCAAATCAGAGTAATAGGATATATACCACTTCAAAAATTTATCATATCTTTAAATTTTTTAAAACATTCATCTACCTCTTACCGCTGCTAATCCAAGCTACCATTATCTCTCCCCTGCTAGACCACAGTAACTCGGTAACTTATCTCCCCACTTCCACTCTTGGCCATCCCTAATCTGTTCTTCACACAGCAGGCATGATGATCTTTTGAAAATATAAAGAAGTTTCTGCTTCTTGCTCTTAGAATAAATCTATGCTCCTTTCTGAGGCCTAAGAGTTGCCATAGTGATCTGCCCCTTGACCAGCTCTAGCTGGTATTACCTGTGTCCTTAGAAGTCCTGAAACCTAACGAGCCCCTTCTGTTTCAAGGACTTTGTGATTGCTCGACCCTGCCTCTGGCATGTGCCTTCTGCAACTTTTGATATGATTTATTTCTTTTCCTACAACCAGATCTTCCTGAGCCACCTATGTCAAACAGAACTCCCCTGATTACTTTCCACAGTGTAGCTTTGTGTGCTTCCTTCACAATACTGTTCAGTTTGTCAATTTGCATGTTTATTGCCAATCTCTTCCACCAGACATGTGCTTCATCAAATCAAACACAATATCTATCTCAAGACGTTTGGTCATTTACCAAAAAAAAAAAAAAAAAAAAAAAACCAGCGTCTGATTATGCACATCATTGCACACATTAGTTGCTAAGTAAATGTTTGTTGATGTCTTACAGAGCAGACTCCCTACATGAGTTTGTTTTTGTTTTACTAAAAACAAAACAGGAATCCTTGTAAGCTTTCCTTTTAAAACGGGTTTTTTATTTCCACATTTTCATAGCAACATCATAAGTATTGATCATGACAAATGGTCTTTTGTTCTGGAAATAGAATTGGTATGGTCCAAGGAGTTAAAGGCAGATGTCTTTGATGCTGTGTATATAGTGATGACACTTACAAAAGAAGTGTATTAGTCCATTGCTTACTTGATACAACGTAAGCAAACATTTTCAGAAAGGGGTCTTTGCTAGAAAAAGGCCTCAGTGTTCAGAGCCTCGTTTTCCAAATGGAGAAGAAAGTACTGTAAAATTGAATTTTTTTCATGCTTCAGAGAGAAATGAAATCTCTCCATCATGAAAAATGGGTATCAGGTGCTTTGGATTTCCTTTTATCAGCTGCTAATCGGAAGAGATGAGGAGAGAGAAGCAAGCTAATGAAGAAACCAGTCGTTTCAAAGACAGTTGTATTGTAGGAATCTTTGTGATTGTTAATTAGATGATGGCCTTGGGAAATATATTGTGAGGGAGAGAAATGGAGGAGGAAGTTGAATATTGCAAAGCCTCTCCTGAGATGGAAAACATCTGAACGTGTTTGTGCTAAAATGTTTTGAGTCATAAGAACTACATTTTGAATAAGACATAGCGTTTTGAAGACACTAGAGGACCCTTTACCTCATGGGTTCTGTATACATTAGTAATGATTTATATCTATACAGTAGTAATTATTCATGTAATCTCTTAGCATGAGTAATTTGGAAACACGTTGCAGTGCACATTTGTAATTTTGGGAAGCTACCAAATATCTGCAATCCCTTTTCTAGCTGGGAGAACTCCTTGTTTTGGGAGTCTGCAGAAGCCAAAAATGCCCTACACTGTCAACTTTCTTTGTAGCTAGGGCACAGACATGTGGCCTGGGCTTGGGAAATCAGATAAACCTACTCTAGACTATGTTCTAAAGAAGTGGAGCAGGAGAGAATCCATTTTACTGGTGGAGGTGGTATCAATTGGGACCATAGGGATGGTAGGAACTACGATGAGTACTGATGGTGGTTACGGTGTAAGCTATTGTGGCCCTTAATAGCACATATTTATCCTCATTGGGCAGGTTGGGGTGGAATTCTAGTCATAGAATCTACTGCTGCTGTAGCTTCTTTCGATCCTTCCTGGTTCTTTAGGCAACACTGTGAGCTATCTGTTATCCTTTCAATAAGTTCCATAAATTACTTTATTCTTCTAGAAAGCAAGGTAACTTTTGGTTGCTTATACATAAGAACCATGACTAACTCACTCCAATAGAAAATGCTAACCATTTTTGAGTACCATATAATGAGTAGTTGTATTTCATCAAATACATAGTGCTTTATACAGTTATGTTACCCAGCACCACCCAAATATTGAGAGGATTTATTTAGAAGGATTTAAAAGTTTTGATGCATTGGCTTTCCAATTCTTCTTTTACTAATTTAAAAAATCGTTACCATAATTTTAAAATTAGAGCCTCCTTCGTCAACGTTATGCTTCATGCTGTCTGTTTAAAACGATGTCACTATTATCTTAAGGCAGAGTTTTGTTAAATAGAATTAGACTAAGAATATTTCTGCTGAGTCTGATCATACTCCTTGTATGTGTTAGGAGGTGTCAGGGAGGCAAACATTTGCTGCTACCAAGAGAGTAGTAATTTCCCTCTGGTAGAATGTTTAGACCATACATGGAAAAGGGTGGTGCACTCAATAACTGAAGATCTATGTGGCTCAACAACAAAAAATATTTTATCGGATATTTACTAAACAGCCAGAAGCTATAAAACACTGAGAAGTCAGAACTGAATAATGCTTGGAAAATTCTTCTTTATGTAATGCAGCTTTTAAGAACTGATAACATAGGGCAGTGATGCTCAAAATCTGGCCTGAGGACGTGTGCGATCTGCAAAGTGAGTATTACTGGTCAGCAAGGAGATATGGAACTTGGGCCACCATGTAAATCATTCAACACCCTGTCTAGCCCAGCTAAACTGTAGTCCAGCTGATGCTTCTGTCACATAAGACTTCCTTGATGAAGGAAGCAATGAATTGATTTACATCCTTGTGCAGATTCCTTATCTTGTCATGGATCAGAACAAACAGTTTGTGTATTGGCTACTTTGAGTAGCAATAATTTAGTGGGTAATAAATATTATAAAAGGCACGAAATAACTATGATTACATCAATCTATGGAGCAGCAATAATATGACTTCCCATTAACATTCATTTCAAAACAAGCATTTAAATTAGTACTTATTTCAGAACCCTCATTTATTATCCTTTGCTTTCCATGAGTGAACCCTGGACAGGTGCTATGTACAAAACAGTTTTCTGTATTTTGTCAGATCTAAAATAATCATTGTCATCAGGATTTTTCAGCCTCATAAGTGGGAAAAGGCATAAAACCAATTGTATACATTCAAATATCAGATATGTTTTATAAGAATTATAGATTATTAGAAAGTTCTGTGTCTATATTATTTTAAATGAATACTAGATAAGTTGAAGTTATATTTTTATTTGAATTGTGTATGTGAGTTGGTAGCTCTCAATGGATATTTCAAAAATTAATTACTGCCAAGTGAGAACTAGTAAGTATTTGAAATAATAATGCCAATGATAATAATGATAGTAAAGGAAGATGTTGAGTTTTCTTGTGCAAAGCTATGGGGTTATTTCTTTATTGTTTTCATATTATTCATCCAAATAAAGCACCATATCTAAGAAACTAAAATATGTTTTCAATCACAATAAATTTAAACTAAAGATAGCCAAACTAACCTGCAGTAATGGAGGCCAGAAGAGGAGTTAAGTTTGGAGGATACTGGCAGGAACAGGGCACGAGAGAAAGTTCTGGGGTGCTGGAAATGTTCTAGGATTGTGCTGTTCAACATGGCAGCCACTAGCCACTGTGGCTATTTGAAATTAAATTAATTAAATAAGTTTCTCTGTCACATTAATGAGATTTGAAGTGCTCATAACACTGTGGCTAATGGCTAGTGAAAATTAGACAGCGCATAATTATGTTTTTTTATGGAACATTTCCAGCATTGCAGAAAGTTCTATTGGATGGCATGGCTTTAGATCTTGGTCTGAGTTGTTGTTACGTGGGTGTCCAAATATGCCAATATTCATTGAGCCATACACTTAAGAATTGTGCATTTTACTGTAGTATGTTATATGTATTGTAGTAAGCCACATGTCAATTTGAAGAGTACATTTTTAAAAAGTTAGAGATTTGGTACTGTTGGCTTTTCTGGTTCAGCTCAAGAAATGTCTGTGCAGTTCCTGGACAAGAAAGCCTGGGCAGGGATGTAGGTGATAGGGAAAAGAAGCGTTCCAAGACCTGCACCGCCATGATGCAGGTGGCCCTTGATGGGAAAGCGCCTTAAGGGGCAGGTGTCCAGGATGTGTGGGGCAGGGCAGGGGTATGGCTGTATGAAGTCTATCAGCCACAAGGGGAGTGTCTGGCAAGTTTCTCCTTTGGATAACAAATAAAAGGCTATCTCAGTCTTTAGAATATCATTACCAGGTAAGAGATTTTATTCTCTATATGGGAGATGAGAAAGTTTTGGGGACATTTTTTATTAACGTTGAGTTTTCTCTGAGTCATTTTTTAAAACTTTCTTCTCTTTGCTGCAGATACTCTCTACTGATTTTTAGGGGAGAAAAAGCTAAGGCCATAAGTACTGAGAAAACAGTATATATTCCACCAAACTAGATTCATGTTTCTCTTTTGCTTTTAGTTGTTACATTGGCATTCCCCCTTCTTTTATTATCTCATTTTTCTTTTTAGATTTAGAGGATTTAGGCAGAATTAACTCTCTTTTCTGTTCTTCATTCATTTAAAGCTTTACTACATAAAATGTAATCCGTGGGGTGGCAGCATTGGTATCACCAAAAGCATGTTAAAATGCAGATTTTTGGGTCCTACACCAGACCTACAAAGCTAGAACCTGCATTTCAACAAGACATCCATGTACACATTATAGGTAAAGAGGCACTAGTGTAGAAGTGTAAGATCAATGCATGAAAATTATACAGAGTACTCAGAATATCACAATACTAATAAATTAGATTAATCATTTTGTAACCCATTCATTAGCCAAGATGAGTTATAGATATTAAATTGACCACCTATTATTTGCTTAATTTAATAGCTGTAAAGGAATTTTTCCTTTTTGGGGGGCACTTCTCGTTTCACAAACTGAGTCACCAATGTCACGGTTCTACAAGTTTGTTCTAAGAGGATGAACTGTGACACTGGTGATATGTCGAATGTGTTTCATATATTAAAAGCAAAAATTGCTTTTTGATATGGTGTCACGGCAAAAAAAAATGACATAAAAAAGATAAGTGCACCATTTTCAGCTTTTGAATAAATGATGGCAATTTAGTAAGAAATAACTTGATACTGACAACTTTCAATTAATGGCTAAGATTGAAAAAAGAAAAAGAATGAATGAGTGCCAATGTCAGGTAATAAATATCACTTATAGTTAGCTTTGTAATGTATGTTCTGTTTACTTTTGACTGGGGATGGCTTCATCTCAAATCATATACTAAGAACGTACTCTGAAAATGGGACTTGGAAAGAGTGAAGTGTCTGTCTACTATCCTCTCTCTATCCCCATTCTCCTGCTGTTAAAACTTTTTCAGCAGTTTATACCATGGACAACCTAAGCCACTCATTTCCCAAGATGCCTCTCAGTATAGTTTAAATGAGCTGATTTTGCTGAAACCACAGAGCAGGAACCAAATCACAGTAGCATGAAAAACAAAACTTGAAATTTGAGAGTGACGTGGAAACAAAACAAGAACCAAAGCTGAGTGCTGTGGGTGTGTCAACCATTACCCCAAAGGCAAGAGGAGACAGGCGGAAGTCACAGTATGCATAACCTTGAGCTGGTGTGGAACATCATTTAAGCTGGTGGTTGACCACACACATGTCATTCATGTGAAGTTCTGCCGTGATGCTGTGTTTCTTCAGGGAGATAATCCTAAGAGTCTGCCAATTTTCTATTCAATCCACAATCCCCCATTTAGTCAACCATTGCTGATGTTTATTCCAAACTCTTACTTTGTTAATATTTTAACTCATTTATCCACTTACTAAACTTATTTTAAAGGTCTATGAAGACTGGGAATACCAATGTCATCAGAAAAGTCTTTGTTGATAATGAGCTTAAATGGTCTAGCTCTTACATTAGGAGCACAAGCCAGTTTTGCCAGTTGAATGAGCTATTAGGCATAAATTATTTGTTCTAGAAGAAGCCATATTGCTTTCTTGGGTTTTTGTTTATGTTTAATGAACTGATATTGCAGGGTTTTGTATTAATCTTTAGGCTTTGTATTCATTTCCTATGACCACTGTAACCAATTACCTCAAACATGGTGGCTTAAAACAGTTGACATCTATTCTCTTACTCTGGGGGCCAGAAATCTGAAGTCATTATCAATGACCTAAAAATAAGGTATCTACAGGGGTCCACTTCCTCCAGAGGCCATAGGGGATCATCTGTTCCTTGCTTCTTCCAGCTTCTGGTGGATTCCAGCATTCTTTGGCTTGTGGCCACATGCTGCTGTCTTCAAGACCAGCATCTTCAAATCCCTCTCTTCACATTGCTATCTCCTGTGTGTGTCATTTCGCTCTGTCTCTCTATCGTACAGACACATGTGACGGTATTTAGGGTGTACCTGGATAATCCAGGATTATCTCCCCATCTAAAGATCCTGAGCTTAATCACACTTGCAAAGTTTTTGCCATGTAAGGTAAAACTTATGCGTTCCAGGAATGAGGACGTGGATATCTTTTGAGGGGCAATTTTTCGGCTCACCACAGACTTCAAGGAATTAGGGTATTTCCTTTGAAATTTTCACTTATTCTTTAAGAATAGATATTGTGACTAGCACATTGTTGCTCCACAAAGCATCATGGACCCTACCCAACATTGAAATGTCACCGATAACTAGCAAAAAAAAATATGAGCGAATCATAAGCACAATCTCAGTATTACAACGTCTATTTCTGAAGGGGCCTTGCACCTCTGATGCACTTCCTAAAGCTCCCCTTTTCTGCACTGGGATGCATTTTGGTTTAGGAGTCACTGACAGGCACTACCTAAGAGTCTGATACAAGTTAGTTCAGATTAAGTTATTTAGATTTAGGGCTTCTCAAGGTTGTTTGTTTTGTTTTGTTTTGTTTTGTTTTTGGCTTGTTTGCTTGTTTTGAGACAGGATCTTGCTCTGTCCATCACCCAGACTGGAGTGTGGTGGCATAATAATGGCTCACTTCAGATTCAACCTCCTGGGCTCAAGTAATTCTCCCACCTCAGCCTTCCAGGTAGCTTGGGCCACAGGTGTTCAAGACCACGCCTGGCTAATATATTTTTTATTATTCTTTTTGTAGAATCGAGGTCTCCCTGTGTTGCCCAGGCTGGTCTCAAACTCCTGGGCTCAAGCGATCCTCCTGCCTCAACTTCCCAAGGTGCTGGGATAACAGGCATTAGCCACCATGCCTGGCCAGTTTTTTATACTTTGTTAGTCACACAGGTAGGGAGCCTACATGAATAAAGTCCATTCTCCAGCAGACTATGTCTCATAAATTCCAGCTAATTGCCTGAAGCAATCAAGGCAGACCAGGAATAACCTGCTAAAACCTTAGAGAAGTTTCTGGGTTTATCGTCCTGTTAGTAAATTGCATCACAGTGTTTACAAGGAGATCTAGTCTTGTCTAGGTCAATGCTTCCTCAAGGACATCCCAAGGAGGAAGAACAAGTGACAGATCCGCTGTTAATTATTTTTCCTACATGTGAATTATGTTTTAGGCACGTTTGAGGAATGTTTGCTTATGACTCTACCAAGACATTGGTGGCACTTTTGAAATCTTACCATTTGGAGACCAAGTATGTAGATAAATCCAGATAACCAAATTTTTTTAGGTCCATCCTGAAATGAGAGAGAGGGAGTTTTCTGCAACAGGAGTATAGGGCAAACAGCAGAAATGAAAGAGGACTATGTAACAGCAAAGGTTGTGAGTGGAATGTCTGCAGTTTGACCGGAAATTGATATATTTGCTTATAATGAAGATGCCTCAGGGACTTCAGCTAAGAGAGTGATCATCAGTGTGTATAATTTATTTATAGGATATTTAGATGCTTTTATTGCATAAGATTAAAACAATTAAAGCCCACTTCCATCTGATTAATGAGAAAGTGACTTGGGTGAAATAACGGGGCTCTTATTTTTATTATGGGCAGATCTGCTTCAGTTTCACAGTTAACCTGTATATGGAGACAATAATAAAAGTAAGATGATTCTCTTTCACTTTTTATTTGGCTTTTGCATAGAAGAAGCAGTGTACACTTGGCACCTGATATTTACAGTGCCATCTGTCTGTTGGTTTTCTTGCTGTGCACAGATTCACAGTAACATTGGGGTAGGGGGAGGATCCTTATTTGAATCTTCTCTAAGGTCAGCTCTGTGTGGCACCTGAATGCCCTTGGGTGGTGAGGGTTGGATAACACATGACTATATTCAGCTCTTCCTGCTCTGTGCCTTAAGAAAATCTGTTCACCTTGGGACCACTATTAGCTTCCAACCTCCATTTATATTTCTAAGGTGGGGTTTAAAGTAAGGACACAAAGGCAGGATCCCTGAGTAGCTACTTCCAAGGGTAGCCTGATATTTTTCCAAATATTGCTTTCAAGACAGGAAAGAGGGAGGAATTTTTTTTTTCTATGCTAGATCATTGGAATCCTGCTTAGTGTTGCTTGAAGAAGTGCATGTATCAAAGATTCCATGGAAGACCTTGAGAGATCCCCAGGTCTTAACTAAGTTAGTTACCTTATCACTTCCCTAACAAAGACCTTTGCCCTTAGCAACTGTCCTCATGATAGAGCCTAACATTTTCTGAAGCACGTTAGGGTTTTTAAAGCAGTGTTACAGATGTTGTCACATTTTCTCCTCAGAATGACCCTCTGAAGTAGTCTGGACAGGTATTAATCTTAAATTTATAGATGAGAAAATTGAGGCTAAAAGGGGTCAAGTAGCTTGCCCAAAGTCATATCATTCTTAACCAAGAGAGTGGAGACTTGAGCTCATTCCTCCAAAAGCTTAATCCAAAAGTGTTATTGCTAACCATGCTAGACATACTTAGATTCCTCCTGGGACTGTGTGGATAATGTAACTGAGTGAGATTGGCTGGGATAAGAAAAATAACGGTGGACTCAAGGGTGATCTAAAGGAGTGTGCACAATTTGTTAAGGTATTGGATTGTCTTGTTTCCTTCTTATTTCCTTCCTTCTTGTGTTTCTTCCCTCTTTTCTTTCTTTCTTTCTCTATTCTCTGTAAGCAAATGGAAGCTTTACGGGGTCTCATGGAGCCATAAATTTGTCACTCCTGTCTTTCAACTTTGCAGACAATTTTAAAAAGTAAAGGCACAAATCTTGTAAATTATAATTCTCCAGCAGATGACTTTGCATAGATAAGTTTAACTTAGAGGCAATTTGTAGGGTAGAGTTTGACAGTGCATTCTGTGATAGGTACATCTAAGGTGACAGAGAAACGATTTTGATGGGTCAGTCCAAGACCTTGTGTTGGTTCAGTTGCAGAAGGCTGAGCTATATGGCACCTGAGAGACCATCTAGTTAAACCCTTTCATTTTCAAACATTTCAGACAGCATGGTTGCCCTATCAGTTATCTACTGCTGTAGTCAAGCTGCATAACGAACAACTACAAAACCTTAGAGGCATATTGCAGTAAATGTTTATTGCTCATTGATTTTTGAATCAGCTCTTATGATCTTGGCTTAGCTAGGTTCACTTGCATTTCTGTACTTGGCTGGCTGTTGGGTGATTGAGGCTGGCCTCAGCTGAGAAGACTGGGGCCACTCAAATCTGCTCTGTTTCTCATCTTTCAGCGGGCTAGCCAAGGTATGTTCTCAAGTTGAGGGCAGTGGTGCAAGAGCAGAAGAGAAAACACACAGGTCTCTCAAGATGTAGTCTTAGAGGACAAATACGTTACTCAGTCTGTTGGCCAAAGCAAGTCACATGGGGTAGAGAAATATACCTACCTTTTGGGGAGCCACTCCAATGTTACATGGCAAAAGGTATAGGTAAAAGGAGGGTGAATGATGGAGGCATTACCAAATCTACAGGTTACCTAGCAGGTTAGGGATAGAAAAAAGACAGAGCTTCTGTTCCAACTCCACACAAATGCCTTTCACATTGTTTCTAGAGAATACCAATTTGTCTTAGACATGGCCCATTCCCCAAATAAGCCTCTGGTATTTAGAGCCTTCACAATGCTGCCAGGCTCCCTTCTAATCCTTCACTTGTGCGAGGGCCTTGTTCTCTGCCAGCAGTTACCTAATCCCTGCCAAGGTATTAACACTTAATTAAGGTGTTTGCTGATAAAGTCCAGTAGTGGCTCCAACATCTTTCCACCACAGAACGCTTTTAATTCCCTTTCCCTATAGACTCCATATTTGGAAATTGCTTTGTACCAGAGTTCTTAATAATTATTTCTCCCTTTAAAATATAAAATATGTGCAACAACGGCTAAATATAGCTTCTGGTTGGCATGAGATACTGAACTGAGCATGAAAAGCTAGACAAAAGCAAAAACTGACTGCTTTAGTGATGACCTGTGTTTTCATGGGTAGATGTCCAAGTTTGATTAGGCCTTTTGACCCTCACTTTTATCTTAACTGATTCCAAATTGAGAATTATGGTGAGAAAATATGCTTGGTTCTTGAGCATTTTCTTGTAACTGGACTTTTCCGAGAACAAAACATTCTTCTCTTCTATCCTTCAGTCAGTCTTGTATACTCTCAAATTATGCTTGGAAAATTATTGATTATTCAAAAAGATTGATTATTCAGTCATACTCAGGTCACTAATCTGACTCCTGAGAAGAAATTGGGGCAGAGGTACAGGTTCATATCGAAAATTGATGTCATTTAGTTTTTGGAAAATACTATTTAAAAATCAAAATAAAGTATAGCATAAATTAAAAATGGTACTGTCCCTTGGGCAGGTAATTTAGTGTACTTGTTTCTGAATTTCTGGTGATTTGAAATTCAACTCCCATAACATAAACTAAAGATGATGTTAGAAGTGCCAGCAATTTCAGTTTAGTAATATATTTCACAAACATGAGTTGCACTCCAAATGCATGCAAGTTTCTCATTATCTCTGTATAACAAGAGAGATTAAATACAGAGATCATTTTACACAGCTGGAGTGTTTGGTCATTTCTATAGCTCTAGCCAAGTAGAGAAGTCAATGAGCACTTAGAAAATGGTTGCAAGCTGTGATTTAAAAAAAAAAAAAAAGGCAGAGAAAGAACCTGTGTTGATTCAACTACAGAAAGACAAATTTTTCACTGTGGTGTGGCATCATGATATTTGAGAGACTTTGCATATATTACAGAGTACTGTAAACACTGGATAAAGTACCTGAAGCATTTGTGAGAGGAAGAATAATCCCTGTGTGCTTCTAAAATTTATCATTCACTTATTAAATACAGTAGAGGAGTTAGAGCAGTGGTGTCTAGAAGAACTTTCAGCATTAATGGAAATGTTTATATCTGCACAGACCATACAGTAGCCATTAGCCTCACATGGTTATCAAGCACTCGAAATGTTACCATTGCAACTAAAAAACTGAATGTTTACTCTCCTTAAAAAAAAGAACAGCATTATTGCATTATAACTGACACACACGCACACAAAACTGCCCATATTTAAAGTATACAATTTGATACATGTTGACATATGTATACAACCATGAAGTCATCAATTTAATCAAGATAGCAAACATCTCCATCACCCTAAAGTTTTATTACAACCTTTTAAAATTTCTCACTCATGCCTTTTCCTGTCTGCCCAACCTCTATCCCCGGGAAACCACTGATCTTTTTTCTGATACTGTATGTTAAGTTGCATTTCCTAGAATTTTATATAAATGAAATCATTCATTATGTTTTTTCCTCTGGCTTCCTTAACTTAGCGTAATTATGCTAAGGTTCATACATGTTGTAGCATGTGTCAGTATTTTATTCTATTTATTGCTAAACAGTACTCTATAGTATGAATATAGCACAAGTTGTTTATACATTCACCTGTTGATGGACATTTGTGTTGTTTCCACTTTTTGGCTATTAAAAATAAGTTTATTATAAATGTGTATATAAGCCTTTGTAGGCATATGCTTTCATTTCTCTTGTGTAAATACCTAGGCATGAAATGGCTGGATCATATAGTAGGCATATATTTAACATTATTAAAAGCTGCCAAACTGTTTTCCAAAGTGGGTTATACAATTTTCCATTCCCACTGAGAATGGGTAAGAGTTCCAGTTCCTCTACATTGTTTTTTATTTCTTGTTGTTCATTTGTTTTTTGTTTTTTGAGATGGAGTCTTGCTCTCTGTCACCAGGCTAGAGCGCAGTGGTGTGATCTTGGCTCACTGCAACCTTCGGCTCCCAGGTTCGAGTGATTCTCCTGCCTCAGCTTCCCGAGTAGCTGGGACTACAGGCATGTGCCACCACGCCAAGCTAATTTTTGTACTTTTGGTAGAGATGGGGTTTTACCATGTTGGCCAGGATGGTCTCCATCTCTTTACCTCGTGATCCGCCCACCTCGACCACCCAAAGTGCTGGGATTACAGGCCTGAGCCTGTACAGGCCATGCCCAGCCCTAATTCCTCCACATTCTTACTAACACTTGGTCTGGTTAATCTTTTTAATTATAGCAATTCTAATGAGAGTATAGTGATACTCTGTTTTGTTTTCATTTTACGTTTTCCTAATGACTAATGATATGGAACATATTTTATGTGTCTAGATGTCATCTCTAAATATTCACGAAGGGCTGTTCATTAAAGGCTTTTCAAAATCTTTTGCCCAGTTGTTAGTTGGGTTGCTTGGTTTTTTAAATTATTACTAATTACTACTGAAATTAAAACATTTTCTGTCTATTCTATCAGTTATTGAGATAGCATTAAATGTTCAATAATAATTGCATATTTGTCTAGTTCTCCTTGCAGTTCTATTAGTTTTTGCTTTATGTATTTTGAAACTGTTTTTAGTCATATGAACATTTAGGATTGTTTAGTCTTGATGAATTTTCTCTTTTATTGTTATGAAATTTATCCTTGGTAATATTGTTTGCTCTGAAATCTACATTTTTTGATATTAATAAGCATTCCAACTTTCTTTTGGTTAGTTCTAGCCTATCCTTTTCCATTGTTTAGTTCAATTTATTTGTGTCTGTCTATACACTATGTTCCTTATGGGCAGCACAGAGTTGAGTCTTGCCTTTTTATCCAAACTGATATCTCAGTCTTTTAATGGGGTTTATAGACCATTTACATTTAATGTGATTATTGATATGGTTCAGTTTATGTCCATCACCTTGCTATGTCTTTTCTATTTGTTCCATCAGGCTTTTTTGTCTCAAAATATCTTTATTTCACCTTCAATGTTGTAATATGTTTTTGTTGGACTTAGAACTCTAGATTGATAGTTTTTTTTTTCTTTCAGTAAAGATTTATCTCTACTGTCTTCCTATTTGCATTGTTTCTGATAAGAACTCTGATGGCAACTTTATTTTTCTGTGTTCATATATTTTCCCCCATTGGCTTCTTCTGAGACTTTCTTATTACCATTGTTTTTGAGCAATATAATTATGATGTGTTATAGTGTCATTTTTTTCATGTTTCTTGTGCTTGGAGTTGTGAATATAAAATAACATGGAGACCAGACTTCAGAATTCTCTGAACAGACAAAGCCAATTAGGCCACATAAACGAAACTTAAGTTATTTCTTGTAAACACCTCTGATCATCATAAACCAAGCTTACGTTGCCTTCTAAAGATGGTATAAGATGAACACTTTCAACTAATCCTCTGTGATCTTGAAACTTTCATGATAAAACCCATCATTTTAAAGGTTAAAGGTTAAATAACCCATCATTTTAAAGATTTCTTCTGTGCAACTGGGGCAGCGCTCAATCTAGGGTAATTATTACCATCTATTTCCGCAAGACCTTCCTGAATACTTTACCTAACGTCCATGAAACTTCAGCCTGAAGTTGTGATCTTAAAAGTTGTTTAACCTTTAAAAACTTCCCCATTTTTGCTGTGTAAGCCAGTCTGTAACATCATGCCTCTGAGCTTCTTATGACTGGGCTTGAGGTCACCTAGTTCTTGAACTGTTATTTTACATGCACAATACACTTTAAAAATTTTTAATTTGATCTGATTTTATTTTTGACAGTATTCACTGGGCTTGTTAAATCCTTAGATACATTATTTTCATTAAGTTTGGAAATTTATTCAACCATTATATCTTCAAATGCTTCTTCTGTCCCTTCCTTTGTATCCACTTCATTGGAAAATCCATTGACACGTACATTAGGCCACTTGAAGTTGTTCCACAGGTTGCTCATATGTTGTTCATTTATTTTAGATTATTTTTCTATGTGTTTCATTTTAAATTGTTTCTATTGGCCCAGCGCAGTGGCTCATGCCTGTAAACCCAGCGTTTTGGGAGGCTGAGGTGGGTAGATCACCTGAGGTTGGGAGTTCAAGACCAAACTGACCAACATAGAGAAACCCTGTCTCTACTAAAAATATAGAATTAGCCAGGCGTGGTGGCGCATGCCTGTAATCCCAGCTACTTGGGAGGCTGAGGCAGGAGAATCACTTGAACCTGGGAGGTGGAGGTTGTGGTGAGCCAAGATCATACCATTGCGCTCCAGCCTGGGAAACAAGAGTGAAACTCCATCTCAAAAAAAAATATATATATATACATATCTATATCTATATCTATATATCCATATCTATCTATCTATCTCTCTCTATATATATAGTTTCTATTGCTATGTCTCAAAGTTGTATTTTTAGTAGAGATAGGTTTTCGTCATGTTGACTGGGCTGGTCTTGAACTACTCCTGACCTCAGGTGATCTACCCACCTCAGCCTCCCAAAGTACTGGGATTACAGGCATGAGCCACTGTGCCTGGCCAGTGCTGGTTATTTTTATAGTCCTGTAAATATTCTTGAGCTTTGTTTTGAGACACAGTTAAGTAATGTGGAAGCCGTTTTTTGTTATTTTTGTTTCTGTTTTTGTTTTTTTTTTTTGGTCTTGCTTGAAGATTTCTTCTCTGCAACTGGGGCAGTGCTCAGTCTAGGGTAATTATTTCCATTTATTTCCTCAAGACCTCCCTGAGTACTTTACCTAACATCCATGAATCTTCAGCCTTTCCAGTCTTGCTGATGAAAACAGAAACTGTTATGGCCTTGTGTGAAGGTTGGCCACTGTAACCTCTAAACGTTTTAGGTGGTTCTTTCCTCAGCCTCAAGTAGTTCCCTCACATGCTTGAATTGATCACTACTCAGTTGAATACTTGAGAGAGACATTGTACAAATCTCTGATTCTCTGGAATTTGTATTTTTTCCTTTCTCTCCTGCCTCACTTTCCCCCTACCCCGGTCTCCAGCTCTCTCCTCTGGTATTCCATCTTGAAAACTCCAGCTACTTTTGTCGCTTTGGTCTCTTAGCTCAGTCAACAAACCTCAGGGAGCTGATCTTTTTTGGGTTCCCCCTCCATGCACCACTTCCTGGAAATTCTGTCTTAGGCCTTGATTTTTTTATATGAAAAAATGAAAATGTCTACAACCAATTGGTAGGGTTATTTTAAAGAATGAGATCTGATCTTTAAAGCACAAAGCTAATAAATACTCAATAAATGAAAAACCCTCTTTCCATACATAGCATTAAGTATTATATATACTTTCCTCAATAATAATTTTGACAAATGACAGTTCATTCACCTCTTCTGAGTCAGCCACAGGGAAACCTGTTTCTCCCTTTTTTTGTTGTTCTGGGGCTCGTGTAGCCCATAGCATCATCTCTCACCAGTGTGGTTGTCCTAGACTGGTTACCTGTCTCTTCCTTCATTTCTGCAAAATACCTCTAATGCTAGGGGAAATATTTGCTAGCTGACTTGAGATTTACAGAGAGTAGTTATTACACACAATGAGAGAAAACTTTTAGTTCAGTGTTGGTTATTAACATTTCTGAAAGCATCAGACATTTTTAGCTACAGGGAAATTCTCACTGGCTGTGTGAATTATTAGCAGGTCCTGGGGTTTTTCTCCAACTCCCACCCCCTGGCCTGTGTGTATGTGTTTGTGTGTTTGTGCGTGTGTGTGTGTGCACACACGTGCATGTGTGTGTCTATCAGTCTTTTTCTCTCTCCTCTTGCTTTCTTCTTATATCTTTCTGTGTACATATTTCTCTTTTGTTTCTCCTTCTATTTCCTAATGTCATTTTCTGTATCTCTGTCTGTTAGTCTGTCTCTCCCTGTATGTATCCCTTCTCTTATCGTTCCCTTTTTGATTTATTTAATTTCCCACTCACCATTACCAAATTCATTTTACTCTTCCGTGGAGGCCATCCTAGCTCTTTGACTTTTCCCAAACAGACCTTTGACCTACTTTTGCATATACTGACACTCAATATAGAGCTTCTGGTAAACAAAGACCCAAACATTTCCCCAGGTTTTCAACTTTCCTAATACAGAAAGCTGTCAACAACTTTGATATTACAGCTTTTCTTTTAGCGTATCTGAGATCAACTTCAAGCCCACAGGAGAGTTAACAGGATTAATTCACCTATTACCACAAAAAATCTAATAGAAGCTTCCCCAAGTCACCTTCTTCTCTATGATGGTCTTTGGAAGGATTTCTACTACACATTAAAAGGAGAGCATCCTCATGTTAATGATCCAACCTTAGGAAGCCATTTAAAATGTGTTAAAACCAGTATAGGAACTCTCCACACAGATCATTGTGTTTGGGCTTTATTTTTAATTTTTATTTTTACTTTTGTACCACAGTGGTATGCTTCTGAGCAGAGAATCAGGTCTGGAGAGATGGGTAGAGAACTTCCTGAATTCTTGCCAGTCTTTCAAATGACTGGCCATCATGGCAAGAATGAAGATGAGTAATGTTGTTTAAAAAAAGAAAGAAAGAGCCAGGTGTGGTGTCTCACACCTCTAATCCCAGCACTCTGGGAGGCTGAGGCGGGTGGATCACTTGTGGTCAGAAGTTCGAGACCAGTCTGGACAATATGGTGAAACCCAGTCTCTACTAAAAACACAAAAATTAGCTGGATGTGGTGGCACCTGCTTGTAATCTCAGCTACTTAGGAGGCTGAGGCAGGAGAACTGCTTGAATGCAGATGGCAGAGGTTGCAGTGAACCGAGATTGCGCCACTGTACTCCAGCCTAGGTGACAGAACAAGACTCTGTCAAAAGAAAGAAGGAGAGAAAGAGAGTGAGAGAGAGAAGAAAGAAAGAAAGAAAGAAAGAAAGAAAGAAAGAAAGAAAGAAAGAAAGAAAGAAAGAAAGAAAGAGAAAGAAAGAAAGAAAGAGAGAAAGAAAGAAAGAGAGAAAGAAAGAAAGAGAGAAAGAAAGAAATTGGTAACTCTGTGAGGTGCTGAATATGCTAATTAGCTTGATTTTAGTAATTAATTCATAATGTATACATAAATTATCAATTATACCTCAATAAAGCTGAATAAAAGGAATGTGTTATCTCATCTCAACATCAATATTCACGCCTTCAAAGAATTTTTCCCAGTGTATAATTATGTATGCATTTGTTTAATTGATTACAAACTATCTTCCTTATTAAACTATTACTTCTGTGAGGTCAAAAGACCATGTCTGATTTATGCACAATTCACTATCCAGTCCCTAGCCAGTATCTGCCCTTTTAAACAACGGATACATATTTATTATTGAATCTAGTTGTGAGAAAGTAGGTTCTTCCATACACAAATTAGTGTCTAGTAAAATACAAAGTGTTATCTTTATCAGCTAGTTCCAACAGTATTGGTAAGAGAGAGAAGTTGATGTCTTCTCCGGATTATGCTATTGTTTTGGGATTGTAAATAATCAAAGATGATAATTGGTGTCTCTATGCAAGCACCATTTCTTCTCAAATCAGGGAGAATTACAAATCTTAGAGCTAACTGGAAGAAAGCATGTCCAGACAGAGGTCTTACTATTTTGGGGATTTTGTTCCGGGTATGATTGAAGAGGATGGAGTGAGAGGAAGAGCAAAACAGGAGATGGATACTGACAGACCAACCCAAGATTAGAGAACCCTTGAACTCCCTATAGCCCTTGGGTAGACAGCTGCGTAGGACAGGGGAAGTGTGTGGGTATGTATGTATCAAGTGGAATTATCAGAGTTATTGGAGGAACCAGATCTACAAGAGAGCTCACATGAGTTTATTTTATCACAAAGACTTGGCAGTAATAATTATGCTAATTTAAACCTGGAAGGATGTATACTAAAATGTCAACAATGTCTTGAGTACTGGGATTCTGAGTGATTTTTTTTCTACTTTGTGCTTTTATGCATTTTCCCAATTTTTCTACAATGAACACATGAATAATATAGAATCAGAAAGTTTTAAAAATGTATAACTTTTTCCGTTTATGTTTTGTGCAAACTATTTGTTTCATAATCTCCTGGAATGCAAATGAAAATTTACCCTAGAAAGCACACACTTTAAGTATTACTGAGTTATCAGGTAATTTGGCAGCCTTAATGCTTGAAATATTTTGTTGATGTTAGGGTACTTAAGCTATTAAAATTTTTTTTACTTAAACTGTCAGAAGAGTGTGTTTTTTCCATTTTTGACATAGTACTAATTTTTGGCTAGAAGTTTTACAGCTTAACATGCCACCTGACCTCTGTACCTTCTATTTGACCTAATGTATCTATAGATCATTTAAATGAGCTCATTTGACTCAAGAGAAAATCCTTACATGTCAATTTTCGATGTAAATGAATTCTGTTCTAAAGACTAATAATTTCATTGGAAGCTGATTATAAAATTGTGCTATTAATTTTGACATTTTATATTCACTTCAGACTTTCTATATTATTATGTTTTATTATCCATGCTGCAGAATATAAATAAATATGTTTTATTATTTGCTTGGGATTTTAACTAAGGCTTAATGGATTTTATTCTGGCATACTTTAATGTCCCCAAAATTCCTCTACTTGCAAAGTACTTTAGTTACAAATGAGCCAATTTCCATTAACATACTTCCCCTACACTGAAAAGTATCTGCTTTAGAACAGGCATATTTTTAAACTAAAATAAAACCCCAACTAGTTGGTGTCAGCTTTTGTCTTGCTAGTATAATTTCTATCAACATGTTTTAGAAATTTTATTAATCTGTTATATTTGAAATGTCATTGTTTTCTTCTCTGGTTACTACCATTCCAAAGATCCTTTAACCATCACAGTAAATCACAAAGTTCCTCTAGACTTGAGTGCCCAATACAGGAGCCACTAACCACTGTGGCTATTGAGAACTTGAAATGTGGCTACTCCAAATTGAGAAGTGCTGAAAGCATAAAATGCATACTGGATTTTAAAGGCCTATTATGGAAAAATGAATGAAAATGCCTTACTGATACATGTGGAAATGGTGATATTTTGTTAAATAAAATACATTATTAAAATTAAACTCAACTCTTTATTTTTCCCTTTTTAATGCAGCTACTGGAAAATTAAAAATTGTATTTGTGACTCACATTTGATTATAATGTGATTACAAAATTGTGCTATTAATTTTGACATTTTATATTCACTTCAGACCTTCTATATTATTGTGTTTTATGGTTCACATTATGTTTCTATTAGACAGTGATACTTTAGAGCTTGTTTCTTCACCAAGGAGACATGCTCAACCAAAATGTGTTGGTGAATGAAGCCCCCAGTCCCTACATACATCAAGCCTTGTCAAGATAATATCCACCTAAGCTTTCTCCCACTATGTCAGTGTTCACTGGACCTCACTGAAGTTTCTTGCTGAACATGGCAGCACAGGAATTTTCTCCTGTCTGACCTTTGGATTTGCTTTTGAGAAACATTTCCTGTTAACCGTTGGCAAATGTGAATCCCAGGCATTTTTCATTAGATGAGGCTGAGTCCTTACATAATAGATCAAGGGTTAGCACAGCAAACCAGCATACAAGAATTTGAAATCAGCAATCAAGAGCTTAGTGAAACAGAAAATCACTTGCTTGGGCTAACAGTGGTTACTTGTGTCTGCAATTTAGTGTGTGTATGTGTATGCCTTCAATCCACAGGAGTCAACATGACATGTAAGAACACACCCGTATCATCATAGCTTTTCCAGAGTGTTGTCAAGAGTTTTTACCTTTTACAAAGAGTCTTCAGAGCCTGAGACACTTGTAAGCGTGCACATATTCTTGCTTTTTTGTTAAAGGTTTGTGATGCAGAAGAAATTATAAATACCTAAATTGAAAACAAGGGCTTGACATTCTTGAGTTTCTTTTGTAACCGAGATATTGTTTAAAAGCAGAAGGTTCCACAGAAGTGTACTTTTAAAAAGTTTATCTGAAAACATAGCAGTATAGGAACACTAATAAGTTGAAATAGCCTCTTGTCATGGTAATTTTATTGATGAAAGCTGGCATTTAGTTTAAAAATAGTAAATATAAAAACATCAATTTGAATTGTACTACTTTTTATTAGAGATATAAACTGTTAATAGCTCTTGAGTATTTTAATTTATAGGTTGTCACTTCTAATATACTCTTAATACATACTTATATATATTTAATAAAAGTAATCTTAAATCTTTTAAAATCTGCTATTATATAAATAACTAATTATTTTACTATTTTTATTTAATTATTATTAATAATAATTATTATTAAATACTAATTATTTAGTCTATTTTTATGACTGTTTTTAAGAGAACATGATTTAGCATTTGTTTGAAAATTCTAATTCTCTTTCCTTTTTGAAACAATTCTCTCTCTCTCCTTTTTCTTTTTTTGCTCTATTGCCCAGGCTGGAGTGCAATGGTTACAATGGTGTGGTCACAGCTCACTGCAACCTCCACCTCCCACGTTCAAGCATTCCTCCCATCTCAGCCACCAGAGTAGCTGGGACTACTGGCACACTCCACCACACCTGGCTAGTGGTATTTTTGTATTTCTTGTAGAGACAGAGTTTTGCCATGTTGGGCATGAGTACAAGAATATGTGGGAAAAAAAACAAAAACAAAAACAAACAAACAAACAAACAAAACAGCAAATCTACCACAGGTTTCTTCTATCTTTGAGTTCTACCTGAAGTGGGGATGGATACATGAGTTCTTTCTCACTTCATGGTCCAAGAGGACTGCTGAAACTCCAGTCATCACATTAATTTACTAGACAAGAATCAGTAGAGGCGGGGAAGGTCAAACAGGGCTCATTCGGCCTGCCGTCTCATTCTAAAGAGCTTTCCCTAAAGTCTCACTAAAACACTTGTACTTACATTCCATTGACCACCTGTGGGTACGAGAGATACTGAAAAATACGGTCTTTTATATAATACCTCGTGCCTATATAAAAATCAGGGTTCTGATGCTATGGAAGTGGATATTGAGACAATAAGTCAGTATCATACATATTAATCAAAGGTACCAACTTTCAGCTTGCTCTGATTGTTGGCCAGCATTATCAGACATCCTAATTTTTCAAAAGAAACAGAAATTGTTTGTGAAATCTCCTGTATTTTAAATGTTAGCATCTCATTCAAATACTTTTAAAATTTTTATTATGAATTTTTTTTTTTCTGAGATGGAGTTTTGCTCTGTCGCCCAGGCTGGAGTGCAGTGGCACAATCTTGGTTCACTGCAAACTCCGCCTCCTGGGTTCACACCATTCTCTTGCCTCAGCCTCCCAAGTAGTTGGGACTACAGGCGCCCACCACCATGCCCAGCTAATTTTTTTTTTTTTTGTATTTTTATGAAATAATTTTAGGCCTACAGAGAACTTGCAAAAAAATGGTATAAATATTTCCGTGTATTCTTCATCCCTAATATTAGCATTTTGTGTAACCATAGTACAATTACCCAAAATTGGAATTTTAAATTGGCACAATACTATAAATGACGAATTTGTATTATTCTCTAGTGAGCCAGATAGGAACTGTTTTAGGTGTCTGTCACTAAGACTTAATTCCACTATTGTAGTGAGAAATTAGTCACAGACAATGCATAAACAAATGAAGGTATCTATATTCCAATAAAATTTTACTTATTAAAAAAAAAATACAGATCTAGGAAGGATTTGGCCATGGACTATAGTTTGCCAACTCCTGCTGTAAACTAAACTTATAGACCTTATTTAATTTCATCAGTTTTCTCATTAACATCCTTTTTCTGTTCAGTCCAAGATCCAAAATGTGTTTAGTTGTTGTCTCCTTAGTGTGTTGCAATCTGAGTTATTTTTCCTTCCTCTTTTGTGAATTTGACTCTTTTGAAGTGTACTATTCAGCTATTTTGTTACATATCCCTCAATTTGGATTAGATTCTTGTGATTAGATTGAGGTTGTCTATGATACAGATGTGTACACATGCATGGGTTAGTATACATATGTATATTTCCTAACTCTGAGAGAACCTACAGTTAATGACACTCCAGTAGCAAAGAGCACACCTCTCATTTTAGTTTATTTGTGCACTATAACAAAGAACCTGGGATTGGGTGACTTAGAAACAACAAAATTTATTTTGCGTGATTCTGGAGTCTGGGAAATCCAAGATCAAAGCACTATCAGGTTCAGTGTCTGGTGGAGGCTCCTTCTTCATCGATGGCACCATCTCGGTATCTTCACATGGTGGAAAGAATGGAAGCGCAAAAGCAGCTCTCTGAAGCCTCTTTTATGGTCATTGATCCTGTCCATGAGGGCAGGGCCCTCATTGCCTAATCACCTCCGAAGGGCCCCACCTCTTAATATTATCACCTTGGGGGTTAAGTTCTAATATATAAATTTTGGGGGAACACATACACTCAAACTATAGCACTTAGCACCCAGACTTTGGTGGTTTCTAAACACCATTCTCCAACAAAAGAAAACAAGGTTCCTTGAAGAGTGATTGATTCCATGACTGGGGCAGGGAAACTATGAGAACTGCTCAGAATTTTTGTGTCGCCAAAAAGGAAGGTAGCACTCAAAAATAATAAGAACATGTACACAGGACACGGAAACCAACATGCAGGAGCTCCAAGTGGCCGAAACTAGAAAAATTGGGGCAACCAAATATAAAATTATTTTGCATTATATACAAGAATTTTACATTATAACCCTTAGAATAAAATAAATATCCACATGTACATGGTGATATAAATAAATAATTGGATAAATAAACAAATGGGGGAGAAGGGACAGCTCTCCTTGACTGAAGAATTCTAATTAATAAACATAGAAGGAATGAGAGAAACAGAAAATTACCATTTGTCAAAGAGTATAGCAATAATTGTGGCAGACACAATCTACTGACAGATACTAAAAATATTGGGACAAAGTTTGTAGAGAACAGGATGTTTGCATAATCTTAAATGTCATCCTCAAGATATTGCAAAGGGAAAAATATAGTAACATTTTACTGTGTGACAGACCACACCTTCAAATGAAGAAGGTTAATGTCACCAGTAATAACACATGACATCATGAACCTCCTACTTCAAACATTGATTTGGTTAATCAGTGAAAAGATTTTGCCCTTGGGTCATCAGTTTGCAACCTTTGCCATATAGTACACTTTTGATAGTACTTGATTTGCCACAGCTTTGCCATTACAAAAGTAAAATGGAAATAACTTATGTTTTTCTACCTCTTAAAAATAATGTATTTTTTTGCCAATTAGAAAAATGTTGAAGTATGACTCATTTACAGTAGGTTAAATGAAGTATATACATGTTTGATATTCCTTGTATTCAAATGCTAGGATTGGTAGAATTTCTAGAAAGAAAACAAAGGTCATACAACTTCAGTAACTACACTAGATTTAAAAATTATGAAGAATCTAATTGGCGAAGCCTTTGGACCAGGCATTCCAAACTCACAACTTCTACTTTTACTATTCTGTTGAATTAATCATATCCCAGGGCATACCTCTTTGGTATCTAGTGTACATAGCTGATCATCATTTTTAGTCACTAATACTTTTTTTCTTTTACTCTAAGTTCTGAGATACATGTGCAGAACGTGCAGGTTTGTTACATAGGTACACATGTGCCATGGTTAGTTTGCTGCACCTATCAACCCGTCATCTAGGTTTTAAGCCCTGCATGCATTAGGTATCTGTTCTAGTGTTCTCCCTCCCCTTTGGTCACGAATACTTTTAAATACTTGGTAAAAATCCTTATGCCTTTCCCCTTCAGCCATATAATCAAAGTTGTATCTATACTTTTATTTGCTTAAAAAAAATCCCTGTACTCAATTTTGACCTGCATTTAGTTAACATCATTTTCACTTAGAACCACTTATTCTTATTAGGATTTCAGTTTATTGAACACTACACCCAAGGTAGATGAATTTCAGAAGTTAAATCGCTATATGGAAACCATCACAAATATAGACAGAGCTGCTGAGCATATTACTTTTTGACTATGATGTTTCTAAGTCAATTGAACTGTCGTTGTCCTTTATATATATTTCAGTTGACTTCTTAAATTGAAACTTCTAAGCAATCATATCCAAGAAAAGTAGCCAATGGCCCACCAAACAGGATCCATAAACCTTAAAAGACGTGAGTTTAGAAGTTGCGTCTGTGGATTCTAACTTAGTTGGGAATTTGTTTAGAATGGGAAAATTATTTATGACAAATTACCAAGTTATAAAGCTGACAATGCAAACATCACAAAATCAGAGAGACAATGTACCTTTATTAAGAAACTGCCCACCCCACGTCTGTAATACCTTGACTCCTACAAATATGGGCTGTAAATGTTTTGATCATCTCTCTACCTTCAAATACAAAAATTATTTTGAAACATCCTTCTATAGAGAAAATAGAAATATAACACAGCCATTCCTCTAGGATGTCAGATTACATTTTTTTCTTATTACTGAAATTTTTAAAAATGCCTTTTGGTGTCATAACTTGTTATTTGTAATGGCACATACTTTTTTTAGAATTATCCAACTCTGGAAAATCTTTGTTGCATTTCTTGACTATAACATATCGGTGCACTTAAAATTTACTCTTATAATGGTTAGTTTTAATACTTTTTAAACTGATGAACTACATCACCAGTTGCTCATCAATGTCTTCCTTGTTCTGACTATGATGAGTTTATGTTCTCTTCATACTTGTTATATTTTGTGTCAAATCTGTAAGAATTTAAATATTTCCCCATGTTCATGATTCACTCTTCATTAATTAAATTTATCAAATAAGAACCAAACCATTACTTCTATTCAAAATTTTCCTTCTAATAAATTTTTGCTTTTGGTGTGTGCTGAAAATTCTTTTGCTGTTAAGGGCTTCTTGATATCAGAATAATTTTTATCGATTTAATCATTTGATTGTTTTTTCATGTTCCATTCTTTCTTAGCTTTTCTTTGATTATATAATAAATAAATTTAAAGATGACCAAAAAGGTACAGTCTTATTTTTATGCAATCAAAGCAGAAAAGTTTAATTTTTCTCGTTTTAATAATAACCTTCAAAACATCTTTCTTTATTGCAGTTAAATGATATATTCTAACCTTGTCAATTTTCTAAAGCAATTTTTTGTAATTACCTTCTAGCATCCTTAGCACATAGTTGCACCCGTGTTGCAGGGCTTATTAAGCTATATAAAAGGCAGACTTCCTCCAGGCACATACATCTAGTGCTGCAGGGCAGTTATATGCAATATGCCCTCTTGTCCTGCATCTTTGTTTTTGTGTGTGTGTTTCATTTTATTTTTTAAATTTTTTAAATTTTTAATTGTTGTGGGTACATAGTTAGTGTATATATTTATGGGTTATGTCAGATACTTTGATACAGGCATGCAACGTGTGATAATCACTTCCGGGTAAATGGGATATCCAACACTTCAAGCATTTATCCTTTGTGTTTTCAACAATTCAATTATACTCTTAGTTATTTTAATATGTGCAATTAAATTACTTTTTACTATAGTTATACTGTTGTGCTAGCAAATACTGGCCTTTTTCATTCTTTCACCCTGGATCTTTGTGCTGTGATGCCGGTTGAGTCAGCACACGGAGATGCTGGAGAACTCCTAGAAGCCATTCCTACAGTGGAGTGACTAGCAAGGATGAGCTATAGTGGAAATGGAGTGCAAAAAACATAAATATATCCCATTAATTACAAACCAAATGCATCACCAACAACCTCCCTTTTAGCTGTAGCCCCCAAATAACCATAGCTACCCCAACTCCAAGCAACACCTAGAGAGAAATGTGATACTGAAAGCTGGACTGGAGAGACAGGATTATCTTAACCAGTCATTGTTAAAAATTCTTGTTTTTATACATTTTGTGAAGATACATAACCATGTGAATATATTTCTAGGGTTTTTCCCAGGCCCATAATGTCCATGGACAAGTGAGTGGCCTTGAACTTTTGGTTTCATTGGCTTCATGCAACATACACCTCTGTTCCTTATTGTGCAAGAGAATATCGAAAACCAAGTCAATGAGGACATTGATGACACATAAGTAGCTGAGGGTTGGCGATTCAAAGAAAACAAGTGCCTTGAAACCATGCACTTGAGAGAAGTTTCTCAAATTTGACAATAACTTTTAAAAATATAATAATTTGGTACTAAAAACATAAATAAACATTCCTAAACTAAAAATTAAAAAAACACTTTTTTTTTTTTTATCAGCCAAGCTGGACCTTTTTTGGAATAGGCCTGTGGAAGTAAATAACCTGGATTTTGTGGTTTAGTCATTCATTTATGATTCAGTTTCTGTTACAAATTTTCTGATACATTTGCAATGTGCAAACAATCTAGAATGGAAGGGCAGTGCTGTTTTCCACAGACTAAGATCAGCTGACATGAGGTGCTACTGCATTACTCATATTTGGGTGAAGAGGAAACATCCTGAGTCAGGTCTCTTTTGCCATGAAAATATTACATAACAAGAAGCCACACATTTATTTATTCATTTATTTAGCTCACAAACCTGCGAGGTTCAGCTGATCTAGTCTAGACTTGCTCATGCATCTTCAGGCAACAGCAGTGGGTAGACTAGATAGCTCAAGTGCTTTGCCAGGGTTTGTACATACTTGTCAGGTGACTGTTCCCTAATCTAGGAATGCCTTTGGCTGGGGTGACCAGGGCCACATGGCTTCTCTTCTTATGTTTCTCATTCTGCATCTGCCAGCCTGGACATGTTTTCATGATGATGGCAGAGATGCAAGAACAGTTTGAAATGCACAAGTATTTGAAAATATGGGGATGTCGGTAATGTCCCATGGAGCAAATCAAATCACATAGCTAAACCTAGAGCCAGAGAGGGAATGACCTATAATGTTACCTGAAAAAAAAGGATGTATACAGTGAAAGATGAAGAATTGAGGCCATATTTTATTTTTATAATCTATCATGGCATCTGGAACTGAACCCTTGATTTTTCTAACCAACACGTTTAAATCTGATTCTCTCCAGCTCAGTAAATAGCACTCCCATCCATCTTGATGCTCAGGCCAAAATACTTTCCCTTGCACCTCAAAGTCATCAATGAGTCAACTAAAGTTTCAAAATACATCTAGAATCGAACCACGTCTCACTGTTCCCACTACTACTACTGCCCTTGTGCAAACCCGCTGCCATCCTTCACCTGTGCAAACTTGATAGCCTCTTAACTAATATTCCCACTTTCAATTTTTCCCTCCTGCAGTGTTTCCACCAATTCCAGGAAAATTTTTAAAATGTGAATTAGGTCATGCACCTGCTGCTCCTTCCAGTATTACTGGGATTTGTTGCCTGTTAAAGACTAATAAAAATAAAAATAATTTTTTTTCTATCCAAATTCATGGAATCCTTGAAGTCTATCTAATTGGGCCCAGGGACTGTTATGACCCCCAGTTAAGAATCCCTGTTTTAAAGAAGGAGAGTGGAGGGGCAGTTCCAAGATGGCCGAATAGGAACAGCTCCAGTCTACAGCTCCCAGCTGAGCAAAGCAGAAGATGGGTGATTTCTACATTTCCAACTGAGCAAATGGCACACCAGGAGATTATATCCCATGCCTGGCTCAGAGGGTCCCACGCCCATGGAGCCTCGCTCATTGCTAGCACAGCAGTTTGAGATCGAATGGCAAGGTGGCAGCAAGGCTGGGGGAGGGGCGCCTGCCATTGCTGAGGCTTGAGTAGGTAAACAAAGCAGCTGGGAAGCTCCAACTGTGTGGAGCCCACCACAGCTCAAGGAGGCCAGCCTGCCTCTGTAAACTCCACCTCTGGAGGCAGGGCATAGCCAAACAAAAGGCAGCAGAAACCTCTACAAACTCAAATGTCCCTGTCTGACAGCTTTGAAGAGAGTAGTGGTTCTCCCAGCACAGAGTTTGAGATCTGATAACGGACAGACTGCCTCCTCAAGTGGGTCACTGACCCCCAAGTAGCCTAACTGGGAGGTACCCCCAGTAGGGGCAGACTGACACCACACACGGCCGGTAACCCTCTGAGATGAAGCTTCCAGAGGAATGATCAGGCAGCAACATTTGCTATTCAACAATATTTGCTGCTCTGCATCCTCCGCTGCTGATACCCAGGCAAACAGCATCTGGAGTGGGCCTCCAGCAAACTCCAACAGACCTGCAGTGGAGGGTCCTGACTGTTAGAAGGAAAACTAACAAACAGAAAGGACATCCACACCAAAACCTCATCTGTACGTCGCCATCATCAGAGACCAAAGGTAGATAAAACCACAAAGAGGAAAAAACAGAGCAGAAAAACTGAAAATTTTAAAAATCAGAGTGCCTCTACCCTCCAAAAGAACGCAACTCCTTGCCAGCAACAGAACAAAGCTGAATGGAGAACGACTTTGATGAGTTGAGAGAAGACGGCTTCAGATGATCAAACTTCTCCAAGCTAAAGGAGGAAGTTCGAACCCATCGCAAAGAAGCTAAAAACCTTGAAAAAAGATTAGACGAATGGCTAACTAGAAAACCAGTGTAGACAAGTCCTTAAATGACCTGATGGAGTTGAAAACCATGGCATGAGAACTACGTGATGAATGCACAAGCTTCAGGAACTGATTCGATCAACTGGAAGAAAGGATATCAGTGATTGAAGATCAAATGAATGAAATGAAGCAAGAAGAGAAGTTTAGAGGAAAAAGAGTAAAAAGAAAAGATACAAAGCCTCCAAGAAATATGGAACTACGTGAAAAGACCAAATCTCCGTCTGACTGGTGTACAGAAAGTGACAGGTAGAATGGAACCAAGTTGGAAAACACTCTGCAGGATATTATCCAGGAGAACTTCCCCAACCTAGCAAGGCAGGCCAACGTTCAAATTTAGGAAATACAGAGAATGCCACAAAGATTCTCCTCGAGAAGAGCAGCTCCAAGACACATTATTGTCAGATTCACCAAAGTTGAAATGAAGGAAAAAATGTTAAGGGCAGCCAGAGAGAAAGGTCGGGTTACCCACAAAGGGAAACCCATCAGACTAACAGTGGATCTCTCAGCAGAAACCCTCCAAGCCCAAAGAAAGTGGGGGCCAATATTCAACATTCTTAAAGAAAAGAATTTTCAACCCAGAATTTCATATCCAGCCAAACTAAGCTTCATAAGTGAAGGAGAAATAAAATCCTTTACAGACAAGCAAATGCTGAGAGATTTTGTCACCACCAGGCCTGCCCTACAAGAGCTCCTGAAGGAAGTACTAAACATGGAAAGGAACAACCAGTACCAGCCACTGCAAAAACATGCCAAATTGTAAAGACCATTGATGCTAGGAAGAAACTGCATCAACTAATGAGCAAAATAACCAGCTAACATCATAATGAGAGGATCATGTTCACATATAACAATATTAACCTTAAATGTAAATGGGTTAAATGTTCCAATTAAAAGACACTGACTGGCAGAAAGGATAAAGAGTCAAGACCCATCAGTGTGCTGTATTCAGGAGACCCATCTCACATGCAGAGACCCACATAGACTCAAAATAAAGGGATGGAGGAATATCTACCAAGCAAATGGAAAACAAAAAAGCCTGGGGTTGCAATCCTAGTCTCTAATAAAACGGACTTTAAACCAACAAAGATGAAAAGAGACAAAGAAGGCCATTACATAATGATAAAGGAATCAATTCAACAAGAAGAGCTAACTATCCTGAATATATATGCACCCAATACAGGCACACCCAGATTCATAAAGCAAGTCCTTAGAGACCTACAAAGAGACTTAGACTCCCACACAATAATAATGGGAGACTTCAACACCCCACTGTCAACATTAGACAGATCAATGAGATAGAAAGTTAACAAGGATACCCAGGAATTGAACTCAGCTCTGCACCAAGTGGACCTAATAGACATCTACAGAATTCTCCACCCCAAATGAATGAATATACAGTCTTCTCAGCACCACATCACACTTATTCCAAAATTGACCACATAGTTGGAGGTAAAGCACTCCTCAGCAAATGTAGAAGAACAGAAATTATAACAAACTGTCTCTCAGACCACAGTGCAATCAACCTAGAACTCAGGATTAAGAAACTCATTCAAAACTGTTCAACTCCATGGAAACTGAACAACCTGCTCCTGAATGACCACTGGGTACATAATGAAATGAAGGCAGAAATAAAGACATTCTTTGAAGCCAAGACTCCTGAGACTAAACCAGGAAGAAGTTGAATCCCTGAATAGACCAATAACAGGCTCTGAAATTGAGGCAATAATTAATAGCCTACCAACCAAAAAAAGTCCAGGACCAGACGGATTCACGGGCAAATTCTACCAGAGGTACAAGGAGGAGCTGGTACCATTCCTTCTGAAACTATTCCAATCAATAGAAAAAGAGGGAATCCTCCCTAACTCATTTTATGAGGCCAGCATCTCCCTGATACCAAAGCCTTGCAGAGGCACAACACAAAAAGAGAATTTTAGGTCAATATCCCTGATGAACATTGATGCAAAAATCCTCAATAAAATACTGCAAACCGAATTCAACAGCACATCAAAAAGCTTATCCACTATGATCAACTGGGCTTCATCCCTGGGATGGAAGGCTGGTTCAACATATGCAAATCAGTAAATGTAATCTAGCATATAAACAAAATCAAAGACAAAAACGGCATGATTATCTCAATAGATGCAGAAAAGGCCTTTGACAAAATTCAACAGCCCTTCATGCTAAAAACTCTCAATAAATTAGGTATTGATGGGATGTATCTCAAAATAATAAGAGCTATTTATGACAAACCCACAGCCCATATCATACTGAATGGGCAAAACCTGCAAGCATTCCCTTTGAAAACTGGCACAAGACAGGGATTCCCTTTGAAAACTGGCACAAGACAGGGATGCCCTCTTCCACCACTCCTATTCAACATAGTGTTGGAAGTTCTGGCCAGGGCAATCAGGCGTGAGAAAGAAATAAAGGGTGTTCAATTAGGAAAAGAGAAAGTCAAAGTGTCCCTGTTTGTAGATGACATGATTGCATATTTAGAAAACCCCATTGTCTCAGCCCAAATTCTCCTTACGCTGATAAGTAACTTCAGCAAAGTCTCGGGATACAAAATCAATGTGCCAAAATCATAAGCATTCTTCTACACCAATAACAGACCAACAGAGAGCTAAACCATGAGTGCACTGCCATTTGCAATTGCTTCAAAGAGAATGAAATACCTAGGAATCCAACTTACAAGGGATGTGAAGGACCTCTTCAAGGAAAACTACAAACCACTGCTCAACAAAATAAAAAAGGACACAAACAAATGGAAGAACATTCCATGCTCATGGATAGGAAGAATTAATATCGTGAACATGGCCATACTGCCCAAGGTAATTTATAGATTCAATGCCATCCCCATCAAGCTACCAATGACTTTCTTCACAGAATTGGAAAAAAACTACTTTAAAGTTCATATGCAACCAAAAAAGAGCCCGCATTAGCAAGATAGTCCTAAGCCAAAAGAACAAAGCTTGAGGCATCATGCTCCCTGACTTCAATCTATACCACAAGGCTACAGTAACCAAAACAGCATGGTACTGCTGCCAAAACAGAGATATAGACCAATGGAACAGCACAGAGCCCTCAGAAATAATACCACACATCTACAACCATCTGGTCTTTGACAAACCTGACAAAAACAAAAAATGGGGAAAGGATTCCCTAGTTAATAAATGGTGCTGGGAAAACTGACTAGCCATAAGTAGAAAGCTGAAACTGGATCCCTTCCTCACACCTTATACAAATATTAATTCAAGATAGATTAAAGACTTAAATGTTAGATCTAAAACCATAAAAACCCTAGAAGAAAACCTAGGCAACACCATTCAGGACATAGGCATGGGCAAGGACTTCATGTCTAAAACACCAAAAGCAATGGCAACAAAAGCCAAAATTTGCAAATGGGATCTAATTAAACTAAAGAGCTTCTGCACAGCAAAAGAAACTATGATCAGAGTGAACAGGCAACCTACAGAATGGGAGAAAATTTTTGCAATCTACTCATCTGACAAAGGGCTAATATTCAGAATCTACAAGGAACTCAAACAAACTTTCAAGAAAAAACAACCCCATCAAAAAGTGGGCAAAGGATATGAACAGACACTTCTCAAAAGAAGACATTTATGCAGCCAACAGACACATGAAATAATGTTCATCATCACTGGTCATCAGAGAAATGCAAATCAAAACCACAATGAGATACCAACTCACACCAATTAGAATGGCGATCATTAAAAAGTCAGGAAATAACAGGTGCTGGAGAGGATGTGGAGAAATAGGAATACTTTCACACTGTTGATGGGACTGTAAACTAGTTCAACCATTGTGGAAGACAGTGTGGCGATTCCTTAAGGATCTAGAACTAGAAATACCATTTGACCTAGGCATCCCATTACTGGGTATATACCCAAAGTGTTATAAATCAAGCTGCTATGAAGACATATGCACACGTATGTTTATTGTGGCACTATTCACAATAGCAAACACTTGGAACCAACCCAAATATCCATCAATGATAGACTGGATTAAGAAAATGTGGCACATATACACCATGGAATACTATGCAGCCATAAAAAAGGATAAATTAATTTCCTTTGTAGGGACATGGATGAAGCTGGAAACCATCATTCTCAGCAAACTATCACAAAAACCAAACATCACATGTTCTCACTTATAGGAGGGAATTGAACAAGGAGAACACTTGGACACAGGAAGGGGAACATCACACACTGGGGCCTGTCATGGGGTGAGGGGAGGGGGCAGGGATAGCATTAGGAGATATACCTAATGTAAATGACAAATTAATGGCTGCAGCACACCAACATGGCACATGTATACATATGTAACATACCTGCACGTTGTGCACATGTATCCTCGAACTTAAAGTATAATAATAAAAATAAAAAAGAAGGAGAGTGATGATGAAAAACTCACTTCCTAGTAGCACATTTATCTCTGTATAACTCTGTCACCACTCTTCTCCCATCTCATCTTTTGTCTTAGGAAATCTAAACTCAGCAGGATCAGCTTGGACAGATGCAGATTCACTGAAGTGAAGGTTAGCGAATTCACACACTTCCAAGACATTACGATGCAGCTTTAAACTGTTATCTTTTACCATTTTAGGTGTCAGATTAAATTTTAAGTTAATTTCCGTATAACTTAAACACAGGAATTAAAATAGCTTTCTAAACCTAATGTTGTGTAGTACCTTGGAGTATCTAAAGTTCTCGCACACAAATCATTGTATTTAATCCTCTGAAAATTGTGTAAGTAGGTGTTATAGAGGAAGTACATGCTGTTATTACATTGGTTTTAGGATGAGGAAGCCCAGAGACAGACCAGTTTAGTCAATTAAATTTAAAAGGCAAGTACAATGGGCTAGAACCTGGGTCATCTAGTTAACACAGGCTTTAAGTGCTTTTTCTATTGGAGCAGAAAAACCAATACATCTAAACATAATTGTTCACTTGACTTTTCAGTGTAAAGAAGAGTTACTCCAAAAATAAAAACCAACACATTATAAACTGCTCTCTAGATGGAAAAAAAAAAGAGTAGTAATGTGAGAATATTATAGTTCATAGTCCTAGAAAGCTCAATGTTTCTATTGTCTCAAGGGAAATGTCTCAAAGAGGCCAGAAACTCAAAACCAGATATTTTCCTGTAGAAAAAGGTGAGGATGTTTTCAAAAACTGAGTTTTATTATTAGCTGAAAAGAAAAATAAAATAGTGCTCAATCTGTATTTGGGGAAATCCCAAAACAGCCTATAGTTCTGTATGCTCTGAGAACTTTCTCTACAGGGGATTTCCTGCAATTGACAAACACATAAATAATTTCTGCAAAAATGCAGTCCCATATGTCACAGCGTTCTTGTTTTGAATGAAAGAAAATCCACTGGTGAGTGGGTTAGGTTTTCTACATACCAAAAGTTATTTATTCAAATTTTTAGAGTTTCTATTATGTTGCTTTCTCCTCTGGATGCAGAACGTACCTTATTCCAACAGTGAAGGAAAAGATGCTGAGCTCTGGCTATAAATATTTTATTGTATATAGAGACAAAGATCACAGAGGGGCAGATGAGTAGCAGGAAACAAATGTGATGTTGTTTTCAAATCCTCAGAGGAGGTTTATATTAAACTGTCTCTGCCAGCTTGTTTTCTGCTTGGCTTTTACACTGTCAAACCCGGTAATGGAACCCTTTTGTGTACTTGGAGTTCACCTACTGGATGAGGAATGCAGCATCTAACTGAAAGTGTTAAAATTATCCATGTTATAAAGTATACACACAGAAAAACTGGCAGAGTGATGAAGACATATTTCTAAGAAGGATGATCCATAGTGGATTTTTTTTTTGGAAAGGTTCTATCCTAGTAAAGACAATAGGTTAAAAAATATGTTATATGTTGAGTTTTCTCAATTCAGTTTCTTCTTTTTCTCCTCTTACTTTAATGTCTCAGAGTTGTTGGAATGTTTTAACTCAATGGGATTTAGCATCTTTCATGATTTCACAACCCACTGGAGTTTATCTGGCCAGAACTCAATATTAATGAGGGCAAGGTCTTGAGGCCATTCTCCTTGAGGGGAGGACAAAGTCCTATTTTCCTAACATAATGGCACAGACCACGCATCAAACCTACTACTCACAAAATTGCATCTCTGGATATAAGGAAAAGTGGATGAAAGGGTGAGTAATACACCAGCTTTTCTAAAATTGCAGATCTGATGGAACCCTTCCTGTCTCTAAATTACCTTGAAATGTATTTGCATAAGGGGCTGCCATCCTTGAATGTCAGGAGGGGAAAAAAGAATGCAGAGACTGTTTATACTAGTAGAGCTGATAGTAAATCTTCCTACTGTTTCATATACAATAGAATTTTAGAGTTTAAAAATTTTAAAGTTTAAATTTTACAGTTTTAAAACTCTAAAGTTCTATTGTATATAAAACAGAAGAAGGTTCATTAACTCTGAGATATGAATATATTATTTATATTGGTCACTTACCAATGTGCCTAATAGTATATTCATATCTCAGAGTCGGGTGCCATATGTTTTGAAGGTATATTATGAATGAGCATCTGATGGCCAACATCCCCAATATAGGAGTAAAATGTCCAGAGAATCTGTGTAAATAAAGTACAAAATGGTGGCCGGGCATGGTGGCTCAGGCCTGTAATCCCAGCACTTTGGGAGGCCGAGGCAGGTGTATCACCTGAGGTAAGGAATTCGAGACCAGCCTGGCCAACACGGTGAAACCCTGTCTCTACTAAAAATACAAAAATTAGCCAAGCATGGTGGCAGGCACCTGTAATCCCAGCTACTCGGGAGGCTGAGGCAGGAGAATCACTTGAACCTGGGAGGTGGAGGTTGCAGTGAGCCAAAATGGTGCCACTGCACTCCAGCCTGGGCAACAGAGTGAGACTTGTTCCTTGGTCTCAAAAACAAAACAAAACAAGAAAACAAAAACAAAGTGGCATAAACTTATGTGAAAGCTTAGTTATGCTTCTCTGATGGGTGTACCCCTTTTTATAACACACACACACATATCAAACCATAGAGATGCTTATCTTACATGTAAGTCAAAATGTGGGTAAGCTAGGACATTTAGGATTGTTTGTTTGCTTGTTTCTGTTTCAAATTATTCACAGATATCAGGCCATTGATTTTTGGCTTGAAGAGCTAAATTCAGTGACTAAAATGCTGCTTGGAGTGGTTTTGTACTTGGTAAAAAATGCACACTAATTTTTTTTACTATTCATTATTGGCCAGGTACTCTGTGTAGGCTATTTTATAGGAAATGGTATTCATCTCCATCTTTCAGATGAGTAAATAATCTCAGGGAATAATAAATTGCCTCAAATCGTGCAGCTAGTAAAAGGTGGAGCCAGTCTGTGGATACAAAGCCAACCCCTTACTCTTGAAGGTTGGAAATGCAAATACTAAATTTAATTGACATCTGTACCTTTTGTTAAAATGTGCATTATCAACATGTTCAGAATGGTATAGCTGTTGTCTGAACATAGTCTACTAACATTCAGCATTCAGATTTCTTTCTTTTTTTTTTTTTTTTGAGATAAGGTCTGGCTCTGTCATCCAAGCTGGAGTACAGTGGTGTGATCTCAGCTCACTGCAACCTCTATCTCTCAGGCTCAAGCCATCCCCCTACCCCAGCCCTCCCAAGTAGCTGGGACTACAGGTGTGCACCACCACACCCAGCTCATTTTTGTATTTTTTGTGGAGGCGGGGTTTTGCCATGTTACTCAGGCTGGTCTCAAATTCATGAGCTCATGTGATCAGCTTGCCGCTGCCTTCCAAAGTGCTGGGAATACAGGGTGAGCCACCACACCCAGACCCCAGATTGCTTTTTAAGTCAGTAATGGTAATATGGCTTTAGCAGAGGTATATGGGTAAGGGCTTCTTAATGGCATATTTTAAAGGAAGAAATATGAGAGGAGAGTTTTAGTGATGATTTGAGAATGTCTTAACGTAATTTTATGATATCTAATATTTCTTTGATTAATTTGGCTATTTGTAGTGTAAATAGAAAATTAAAAGTAGTACGAATTCTTAGAAAATAAACTCAAAATGGTTATATAGAAAATGTAATATAATGATGCTAACAAAATACAGAAATTTACAAAATGTATTTAGTTTTATTTTTCTGGATCAAAGTATTACTTCTGTCAAATATGTTGAATTATCTTATCATTATGCAGTAGACCCACACGATTATATCAATTTTAAAATTGCATTCCTTGACAAGGTGACTTGTCTGCTGATACTCTAAACTATTTGAATGGGGTATCAAAAGATACAGAAAAGAAATTACGTCTACTTGTATTTTAGCCTATTTTGAATTAATTTAAAAGCAGCTGTCTGAACCATCCTTCTAGAATTTCTCGCTGCCTGTATAAGGCATTGCTTTTTACTAAGCCCTACAGATCCTAGCGATAATAGTTTAAAACACAGAGCATTTTTTTTTTTTTTTTTTGGAGACGGAGTCTCGCTCTGTCGCCCAGGCTGGAGTGCAGTGGCCGGATCTCAGCTCACTGCAAGCTCCGCCTCCCGGGTTCACGCCATTCTCCCGCCTCAGCCTCCGGAGTAGCTGGGACCACAGGCGCCCGCCACTTCGCCCGGCTAATTTTTTTTTTTTTTGTATTTTTTAGTAGAGACGGGGTTTCACCGTGTTAGCCAGCATGGTCTCGATCTCCTGACCTCGTGATCCGCCCGTCTCGGCCTCCCAAAGTGCTGGGATTACAGGCTTGAGCCACCGCGCCCGGCCAGAGCATGTTTTTGAGAAGATAATTTTAGCAACAAATTACTTTCTATGAAGTAAAAGTAACTCAATGTTAAAGGTAATTATTTGAAAATACTGAGAAGTAAACTAAATTGGAAAATATTTCTAAGGGGGCCTTAAACATTTTTCAAATGCACTGGAAAATAGACATGTAAAGTATGATCCCTCCATTGTACCTCTCACAGAGTATTTGCATTTTTACAGAAAATACAAGGAACTAAGTATGAACCTTCTGTACTTGCAGTTAACTAGTGTATATAATGAAATAAAAGCTGGTATTTCTTATTCTTATCCAAAGAGAAAAATGGAGCAATTTTGTAGGAATTTAGGTTGACCTATAACGGACAAGGCAAACTATTAACCTATAATTATTTTCAGGGAAATTTTCTTTGAACTTGTCTGAAAATTGGAGGAGCAATAATTAATATCATGCAGAAGAAAATACCTGGTCTCTGTAATTTCATTTTTTTATAGATATGTCATAATTGTACATATTTTGGGGATATATGTGATGTTTGGATATGTGTATACAATGTGAAAATAAACTCAAGGTAATTGAGATATCCATCACCTCAAACATTTATCTTTTCTTTGTATTGGGAACATTACAATTCTTCTCTTCTAGTTATTTTGAAATATACAGTAAATTACTGTTAACTGTAATTTTCCTACGGCACTCCCAAGTATTAGAACTTATCCCTTCTATCTAACTGTATTTTTATACTCTTTAATCAACTTTTTCTCATTTCTCTTGCTCCCTACTTTCCTTTCCAGTCTCTGGAAGTCATAATTCTACCATCTACCTCCATGAGGTCTACATTTTTTTAGCTCCCATGTGTGAGTGAGAACACTTTCTTTGCCTGGCTTGTTTCACTTAATGTAATAACCTGCAGTTCCATCCATATTGCTGCCAATGACAGAAATTAATTTCTTTTTATGGTTGAATAGTATTTAAATGTATACATATACCATATTTTCTTTATCCATTCTTTCAGTGATGGAAACTTAGGTTGATTCCATATCTTGGCTATTATGAATAGCACTGAAATAAACATGGATGTGGAGATATCTATTCAATACATTGATTTCCTTTCTTTTGATATATACTCAGCAGTGAGATTGCTGGATTGTATGGTAGTTCTATTTTTAGTTTTTTGAGAAACCTCCATGCGGTTTTCCATAATGGCTGTATTACTTTACATTCCCACCAACAACATACAAGTATTTCCCTCTCTCTGCATCCTTGCCGGCATTTGTTACTTTTTTTTCTTTTTGATAATAGCCATTCTAACTGGATTGAGATAATATCTCATTGTGGTTTTGATTTGCATTTCCCTGATGATTAGTGATGTTGAGCATTTTTTCAAACACCTGTTGGACATTTGTATGTCTTCTTTTGAGAAATGTCTATTTGGGTCTTTTGTCCATTTTTAATTGGATTATTATTATTTGGATGATTTGCAAATATTTTCTCCCATACTGTAGATTGTCTCTTCACTTTGTCAATTGTTTCCTTTGCTGTTCAGAAGTTTTTTAGCTTGATGTAATCCCATTTGTCTACTTTTGTTTTTGTTGCCTGTTCTTTTGAGGTCTTACCCCAAAAATCTTTGCCTAGACCAATGTCTTGTAATGTTTCTTCAATGTTTTCTTCTAGTAGTTTCATAGTTTAGATTTTACATTTAAGTCTTTAATCAATTTTAAGTTGATTTTTGCATATAGTGAGAGAGAAGGGTCTAGTTTCACTTTTCTGTATATATATATCCAGTTTTCCTAGCATCGTTTATTAAAGAGACTGTCCTTTCCCCAATGTATGTTCGTGGAGCCTTTGTCAAAATTAGTTGCCTGTAAGTGTGTGGATTTATTTCCGTGACTTTTATTCTGTTCTATTCATTGGCTTGTCTGTTTTCATGCCAGTACCATGTTGGTTTGGTTACTGTAACTTTGTAGTATAATCTGAAATCAAGTACTTGAATGCCTCCAGTTTTATTCTTTATGCTCAGGATTGCTTTAGTTATTTGGAGTCTTTTGTGTTTCTGCATGAATTTTAGGATTCCTTTTTCTATTTCTGCAGTTAATGTTATTAATATTTTGTTAGGATTGCTGGAATTTGTGTTTTTAATAGGACAAGAGAGAATATAAGAAATAATATTTGCTTTCGGTTCCTGGGTCTTTCATGAAGAATGTAAAATCTGTATGTAGTCCCTTTCTACCCTAACTATAATATTTATTATTTACTCATTTAAATGGCAGGGGTATGCTGAACCATAAACAAGGTTGGGAATTTGTATAATCCTCATATAACTGTGATTCAGCCAATATGTATATAGTTGATTCTCTTTTTTTTTTTTTTTTTTTTGAGACGGAGTCTCACTGTGTCTCCCAGGCTGGAGTGCAGTGGCGTGATCTCGGCTCACTGCAAGCTCCGCCTCCCGGGTTCACGCCATTCTCCCGCCTCAGCCTCCCAAGTAGCTGGGACTACAGGCGCCCGCCACCGTGCCCGGCTAATTTTTTGTATTTTTAGTAGAGACGGGGTTTATTTGTGATTTCATATTTACAGATTTACCTTCTCATAGCTTTTACATTTTTGTGCTTAATGTTGGTGATTCCATGGTTTGAAATGGCCCCATAGTGTGGGGCTGACATGCTGTCTCATGTTCCTAAGCACAATAGGCTGTCACGTGCCTTATGGAGAAAACACATGTGTTAGAAAATCTTTGTTGAGGCATGAGCTACAGTGCTGTTGATTGTGAGTTCCATCTTAATAAATCAACAATATGTATACACACTGACACACATAAAACAGAGTTATGTACTGGTTATTTGACAAAAATATTGGAGCCAGACTTGCAGAAACCTAACCCTCTATTTCTCCTAGGAACAATGCTTCAGTATTTGCTAACTTAGTGTTTGTGGTGACTTCATAATCATAACTACTGCAAATATCAAGAATTGACTGTATTGAAAATGTATGATTACCAGTTAGTGGGCTAGGCCCCAGAGATTCAGGGAGCAAACAAGGTTCGCCATCTATTGGAGAGATGGATTTGTAATAGAATAATTATTCATAGTGGAGAAAATGCTGTGGTACAGATGCAGCCAAGGTACTAAGAGGAGTCTAATCCTCCCTGAGGTATCCAGGTAATAACATACAGATCCGTAGCTGCATGCCTGAGAAAATGACAGAAACAGTAAAAAAGAATGCACTGCATGTGGGAGAATGTAAAGTAAATGTGGCTATATGTTTTGTTTATTTTTAAGCACAGCATAATGTTAGTGGGGTTCTGAGTCATTTTGGTACTATATTGTTACAGAAATACATTGTGGTGAAATGCTTCCACCTCTTGCCAAAATGAACACTGAGAAAAAATGAAGAAGACTGACAAGCACCAACGAAAAGCTGCAGAATAGAAATAGCCACACTCCTCTGGAGTCTTTAATTCATCCACAGCCATCATATAAAGGTAGGGGAATAAATTACCTTATGGTTTTGTCCTTTTAAAATGTATTTTAAATTAAACAATACTAAAAACACAGAAACATGCATGTATTGATTCAACAATATTCTCTGGGTGACTACTATAGGCCTGCAAACTATTGTAGGCACTGGAAACTAAAAGGGCAAGCTTATGACCTTGCAGAAACTGACATTCCAGTGATTTCAGTGGAAAGGGTAAGTAAATAAATGAAAAGGAAACTGACAACCATTGATAATGTTTATGAACACGACAAGCAGGTTAATGAGATAAGGGATGAGGGACTACTTTAGTTTGAGTGTCAGAGCAGAACACTTAGAGAATTTGAGCTGAGCACTGAGTGATAGAAAAAATCCAGCTGAGTAGGGTTTGAAGATCATACCTTCCATGTGTCACGAACCAGGATCCATGTGGATATATTCAAGGTTTGGAAACCAGGCCAATATCACTTTAAGAGAGGGGCTTTGGAGAAGCAGGATGTACGAGATGAAGCTTGAGAGCTGTTTAGATGTGGGAAAGTGTCTTCGTTTTATTTTAATAAAGATGGAAGTTATTGGAGAGTCATTAGCAGGTGAATGAAAGAATTTATATTTTTTAAAGGCCATTCTTCTTTATTATAGCCAACTAGTATGAATGGGGTTGCAGGAGCTGAAAACAGGGTGCTCTTACCCACATAAAAGATACTGCTGACTTGGCTTAGGGATGTGGCAATGGAGATGGATGAATTTGAAAGATATTTGGGCATAGATGACCACCCAAGCTCCTTATGAATCTCCAAATATAATTCTAATTTCCATATGCAGGGTACGCTGTCTATTGGTGTTTTAATACACAATAGTCAGGTTATAATTTATTCCGCTATTTCAAAGAACTGTTTATGATGTATATGTCTGTGGCCTGCTTCTGAAACTTAGAGGGTGTTGATGTCAAATTGTGAAAATAAAGAAAATTCTGCCCTGAAATCTCATATTCTAGGTGGGTTATCTTGTAACACTCAGAGACTTGAGCATTCCAGATGCGTTTGCAGCTCTTCTCCTGCTTCCTGGATGGCTCCTGACTTCTAAGAACATTGTTGCTCAAGACACTGAGAGGCAGCCTGTGGGAAGGGTGTCCTTCTAGATGAGAAACAAGAGTTTTTTGAGGACTAGTGGCTTAGGTCAGTCAAGCATAACTTCAAGATTAAAACTTTCATACTAGGTTATTCATAGATGGAATGTTGAAGGGAAAATTAAAATCCAACTTCAAATTGGTGCTTTAAAAAGATGAGAATATATGGATTTAAGCAATGGTTACCAGAGAAACGTATCGTCTGTGCAGTGAGGGTTTCACATCTTGGATTATGTAACCATTGTGCAATGTCCATAGGGGAGGGAAGGGAGGAAAAGAAATGTATGCTATGACCTTGTAGGTCCAAATTTGCAAGAAGCCAACAGCTACTGTTGGAGGGTGGACAACCCTAAAGTCTGTGCTCAGAAGAGTTATTCTTGATAGCTCAACTGAACAGTATTTTAAGATCTCAGCAAAGTGCAGCTTGCTTTCCAATATTCATAACTGTCTGAAATGGTTCTAAACTTGTATGGTGCAGGAATTCTTCCTTCCTCCACCCCAGATCCTTCTGTAAAGATTTTGGTCATTAGAAAACAACCCCAATGCAGCAATTATACAGTGCTGGATAATTAAAAAGTCTCGTGAGACCCTACAAGTTCACAGGAGAGCCAAGGCTCAAGCTTACTGAGGGGTATTTTGTACCACACAGCTCAGGTAGCTAAACGCAAGCTTTGTTAACAAGTAAACAGGTGCAAACCATCAATCAGTACAGTTTTGATAAACAGCATAGACAAACTGGTACAGGATGCTGGTGGGGTTTTAGACTTTTCACAGCACCTTATACATCACTAGCTAGTACATTTCACCTCTGACTTGGCCAGAATCAATACCATGTTTCCAGGTGCCCATCAAGATCTGCAAAGAGCTACCCACGGTGCACAAGTTAACCCTTTTCTCATATACTTAGAGAATTGAGCCAGGATGAAAACAGAAGACCTAAATATGACATACCCCATTCTGTGATTAGTCTTGTCATCCACTGGACTAGATAAATATCTTTGATTAGCTGGAGAGATCATTAAGAGGCTAGGCCTTTCAAATGGAAGTCAAAGTTCCTTAAGAAATGATTGGATTCTGAAGCAACAAGACTAACATAAACTAGAAAGAGTAATGGTGCCTTAGGTCGATTTGTTCAGAAGCAGAGAGTGAAACAAAAAAAAATGGAGTGGTGTTTAATCGGAGGTGATGCCAGCATACATTTGTAGGGTAGTGCAGATGTGAGACAGAGGAAAAAAGGAAGACAAAAAAGATGCCTTATCATTTCTGTGATCAAGAGGGGTATAATCACATTAGATAACTTTGGGATACAGCACAGAACATAACTTGGATTTATCCCAACCAAGGGCATGGAAATTAGGGTATTTAGCTATCTTCTCCCATCTATCTCAACTAAGGGCTGCTCCCTTAGGTGGAGGTATGGAGTGTTAACTCCCTGATATTTGTAACTTACTATACGTGTAGACCAAGAAAACTCTAGCAGCCAGAGGAAGCCCTCAGGCAGAGTCCCAGATGTTTGCTATTAAAAGTCACCATCAGGTCAACTTGCACAACAATAATAACTGCCAATGAGATGAGAACAGAGCACCTACAGTTTCTGCTAGAAGAAGTGACAACAAAGATGATGGTGATGATCATGATCATTTGAATGGAGCTATCATTTATTGAGCAACTAGAAGCCAAGTCCTATATTAAATGCTTTACATGCATTTTATCATTTAATTCTTATCTGTTGGATATCCACTCTGTGTCAGGTGGAGATATTTATGCATGATTATATATCTATATAATATCACAGTCTTGCAGGATGTATATTATTCCAGTCTTTAATTTAGAGATGACCACACAAGGCTTATCAAGGTTAACCAAATTGTCTGAAGTAACATTTGAAGTTTGGGATTCAAACCTGGGTTTGTCTGCCTCCTAAAGAGTCCCTTGTCTTAGGCAACATTATAATCCTTAATTAACTAATTAATCATTGATATTTTTCTGACACTCATCTATTAAAAAGTCAGCAGGCACTATTTAGATTCTGAGATACAAAACAAAAATTGTCCTTGTTCCCAAGGAGTTCTGTGTTTATGGAAGAGAAAGACAAAAAAAAAAACCAAAAAAACAAAAAAACAACTATAGTATTATAAGAGCTGTACTAGAGGTATGTTGTAGCTATTGAACATGATCAGGAAAGAGAGTATCACTTGTTGCTGTATAACAAATAGCCCTATAACTCAGTGACTTAAAATAATAAGCATGTGTTATTAATCATGAGCCTGTGGGTGAGCTGGGGACTTCTACTGACTTGGACTAAGCTTGGCTGATCTTAGCTAGGTTTGCTCTGTAGTCTGCTGACAGGTTGGCTGGGGCTGAATAGTCTCAGATGCTTCACTCCCATGTCTGGTGATTGACTGGATGTGTCTAGGGAAAGTCTCTTCTCCAGCAGGCTAACCAAGAGTTATTCAATGGCAACTGAGCCATGTGGATCACTCATTCAAGAGAATAAGTATAAGTGTGCAAGTCTGCTCAAGGCCTGGCCTCAGAACAATCACTTCTATAACATATAGACCAAAGAAATTCACAGGCCAGCTCAGATTTAAGGGATGTGGAAATAGACTCTACCTCCTGGTTAGAGGTTCAAAGTCACATTGCAAAAGGACATTGATAAAGGAAGGGGAAGAACTAGACTGCAAACAATCTACCAGGAAGAAAATATCTGGATAAAAGATTACAGAATAAGTAGGCATTCCCTAGCCAAATAAGATAGGAAGAGAATTTAAAGCAAGAAGGGGCTGGGCACCATGGCTCATGCCTATAATCCCAGCACTTTAAGAGGCTGAGGTAGAAGGATCACTTGAGCCCAGGAGTTTGAGACCAGCATGGGCAATATAGACCCTATCTCTACAAAAAAAATAAAGTAAATTAGCTGAGCATGGTGGCACTGCCTGTGATCCCAGCAGAGAGGTGGGAGGCTGAGGTGGGAGGATCACTTGGGCCTAGGAAGTAAGCTGTGATCGTACCACTGCACTCCAGCCTAGACAACAGAGCAAGACCCTGTCTCAAAAGAAAAGAGAAAAGGAAAGGAAAGGAAAGGCAAGGCGAGGCGAGGCGAGGCGAGGCGAGGCGGGGCGGGGCGGGGCGGGGCGGGGCGGGGCGGGGCGGGGCGGGAAGGGAAGGGAAGGGAAGGGAAGGGAAGGGAAGGGAAGGGAAGGGAAAGGAACAGAAAGGGAAGGAAAGGAAGCAGGATAGTTTGTATTTAAAGACACGGGAACATAGTGTTCCATAATGCTGTCAGGTTACTTGGGAATTAAGGCATCTAATGGTGAGGGAGAGAGAGGAGGATTAAAGACAAGAAATCTGTAAAATGTACCAGAATTCAGGAAAATGAAAGTTAACTTGCAGACAGAATAATATGTTTATGAAAAAGTGACAGGCAAATGGGAAGATGAACAAAGTTAGGTCGATGGATGAATGAATGGTTGATTGTACAGACTATTGTGGTAATAGGGTTACCAAAATTGTTAAGATTATATCTTAGAAAAAAATTTGTAGGTTGGGCTTGGTGGCTCATACCTGTAATCCCAGCACTTTGGGAGGCTGAGGCAGGTGGATGGCTTGAGCTCAAGAGTTCAAGATCAGCCTGGACTACATGGCGAAACCCCATCTAAAAAAAAAAAAAAAAAATTAGCCAGGCAGGGTGGTGTGCGCCTGTAGTTCCAGCTACTGGGGAGACTGAGGTGGGAGGATCACTTGAACCTGGGAGGCAGAGGTTTCAGTGAGCCAAGATTGCACCAGTGCACTCCAGCTTGTGAGACAGAGCAACACACCCTGTCTCAAAAAAAAAGGAGTTTGTAGAATGTGTATTTATTTCAACAAGAAAAGAGGAGGGAGGAAATACCTTTATAAGTGATTGAAGAAAATAATGTGGTTGAAAGCAGGCCTGAAGGAAATAACTTTTCAGCATTTGACTGTGTTCGAGGCTTCACGGAGCTATTGTGATGATGCAGATTGCATGATAGAAACTCTTTCTATGAGACAACTTTTATAAGCATGTTAAGCATAGTGAGTAGGTTTTTGTGAAAACTAATGAAGAGTTTGGCTTATGGTCACAAGCAAATTCCAAGGCTCTAGATTCTCATAAGGCCAAGTCTCTGTGAAGACTGCTGATGTCAGAGATATATTTATGTAGAGATTTGTGCATGTGTGTGTTTCCATTGCGGTATGTGTGTGAGTTGGTAATTTTCAATTCATGGATTTCTCCACTCTGAGACTGAGTTGTGTAAATTGAATAGCAGCTCTATTCTACAGTTTTCCAAAGCCACTTTCATTGTACTCCTGGGTCTGTGTTGCAAGTGTGGAGCTCGCCCAAGTCACCAGGTGCAGCAGATTTTACTGTGAAGCATAACAGGCTAACATTAGCATCTCAAGCTCCTCAGAGGCAGAATAGAAATTTCGTAGTTCATTTTCACAGCTAAGTAATACTACATTGTGTTAATATATCACAGTCTATTTTTCTGTTCTTTTATAGATTGATATTTCTGTTGTTTCCATTATCTGCTATTATGAAAAATGGTACTATGATCATTTTTATATCTCTCCTGGTGCCTGTGCAAGAGTGTTTCAGGGAAGTATATGTAGAAGTGGATTCCTAGGATGTAAGATGTGTAGGTAACCAACCATCTCGGTTTGCCTGGAACTGAGGAGTTTTCCAGGATGTAAGACTTTTGGTGCTAAAACTAGGACAGTCTCGATCAAAATGGTATAAGTGGTCACCTTAAATACACATATGATCAATTTTACAACATAATATGTATTAAACTCTTTCCCACAGAATTGGTAGCAATTTACACTCCCAACAAGTGGTATATGACTATTCCCTTTGAACACCATTCTCTTCATGCCTAGTGTTCTTGATATCTTAATTTTTGCCAATCAGTTGAGTGTGAAATGGAATCTTGCTGTGTTTTGATTTTCCCTGGTAACTAATGAGGTTCGGCATCTTTTCGTGTTTAGTTTTCCCTGTGTGTGTTCTCTTCTGTGAAATGCCTTCCATATCTTTCATCTTTTCTTGTTTTTTTTTTTTTGTTTTTTTTTTTTTAATTAGACACATCTAATTTATCTCTTCAGATTTTCTTGATTTTTCCAGCACTTAGATTAGGGTCTCTCAACGGCAGCAGTGATGGCATTTTGGACTGCGTAATTCTCATGGGATACTGTCCTGTGCCTTGCAGCACATTTAGCAGCACCCTTGGCCTTTACCCACTAGGTGCCAATAGCACCCCCAAGTAGTGAAAATAAAAAATGCCTCTAGACATAAAACTATCTCTTGCCAAATGTTTCCCTAGGGGCAAGATTGTACCTGGTTGAGAGCATCTTGCTCCTGTGGGAAAGAGAAGGTAGCCAGGCAGGTAAATTCCGTTTCCATTTCTCTCTCTGATGAACTCTTTCTCAAGTACAGCATGTCTCTGTCCAGCATGTTTAGAAGTGTCGCATGTCACATAGCAGATGCATTGCTGAACCACTGGCTCTATTTCTTCACGGTAATGCAGTGGTCACAACAGTAACATCTCACTTTGTCTTGCTGCTCACCCTTCCCTGCTTCATTTCCTGTCTCATCTCTTTCCCACCTTTGGATTGCATATTCCAATTAAAACCTCAGCACTTAATGCATGTCTCAGGTTCAGTGTCCTAGGGAAACTGAACTAAAACAAGTAGTTACAGACAAGATTCCCTACTGGTAGGACTTTGGAATTTGATTACTGACGTGTCTGAAAGCAATAGGGATCATATATTTAGTCGTAAATTGGGATGAAAATAAACCCTAGCAGGCAGCAGCATTAAAATTACTTAAACTCTCATCTGTAGTAAATTGGGATATGGCTTAAGTGGAAGGTCAGGTGTTAGGAGACGTAGTAGCTGCAACACACAGTAGCTATTAAAGCACTGATAATTATGCAGATTGTGAAGTAGATGGCTACTTTTGACCTGAGGAAAGAAAATGTTAAGCTGAGGATGGTTCATTGCCTACTTAAGGCATGCTCTGAAAGCCAGAGGGCATCTATGGCTACTTTAAAGGAGACTAATCTCTGGTCACTGCAGGGCAGACTGTGATGTAACCCAGGCCCAGGATCTGACTATAAGGCTGGTAGGGCTGCCAAGGAGACAGGATACACAGCTTTGTAAAATCTCCTATTTCAAACTCAGGGCCATGATCGGAATAAGGAGACGTGGGATGAGTTCATTTGGATGGATGAGATTGAGGACCTTAAACCCCTAAGTTCCCTTAAACCACCCTGGAAGACAGGAGTCATCCTTCTTTTTCTGACAGAGAAGAACAGCTTTCCTTGCCCAACAGTTGTGTAGGAATCTCACCTGAAGCAGGTGCCTTATGAAATCGTTCTTGCATGCCTTAAGATCTTTCTCTGCCACTGCTCATTGTTTCCATGCTGATAACTAGAGTGTAGACTCAGGGGAGAAGTACCAGCCACCTCCAGGGGGAAATAGCCTACCCACTGAACAATTGAAGTACCTTGAAACCCACCCGGGACTGGACCTTGAGTGTATTAGAGTGGAGAGGAGTATATATATTGTGCTGAACTCCTATTGACTTCAGTGGGGATGGCACCAGGTTCAAGAGGCAGAAGAAGAGACCCAGAGCCAGTAAACAAGACATGGGGTCTCATGAAGGGCTTACATACAGGGGAGAGAGTCCAGTGGTGGTGAGCTGGACAAGAGAACCACAACTACTTGCAAAAAGCATGCAGTTTATATAGCATGTTCACTTAGCCCCCTCCCCTAATAACCTCTACCTGGAAACCTTTTAACCCCACACACAGGGCCTCAAACCCCTGTACAGCCCACATTCCACAGGACAGGATGGGGCCCAGATGTTCCTCATAGGAAAGGAATAGCTCTCTGGGTTATTAATCCACTCCTGGATTCCCTAGCTCAGAATTCCCAACTGCATTCAGGTGCACCATACAGGGTCGTTCTTAGGATATGCTTAAGTGATTGTTATCATTTGCGTTTACCATAGAGTACAATGCTAGATCAGAGGGTGTTCACTGATATAGAGGCACTCACTCATAAGTCAAGATTCAGTTGTTTGTCAAGGACACTTGGAGCTGATCCCAGTAGTTTTCTGGGATGGTTCTTCAAATTCTGTATGCTCTGATGGCCTATAGCAAATGAGGAAATGCCACAAGTTCTTTAACAGTCTCAATAAAGTGTCCGATAGCTCAGAGAGGACGGACGTTAGAATGCATGTTAAAAAGGTTTTAGGTACAATCTTCAAACCTATCACTTGACTATTTCTAACGAAGAAGACCCAGAGGACACTACCTTCACAGAGACAGTAAGGGATCCTGAAGAGGAGTGCTGACACATTTGAGAAGCTGGTCTGAAAAGGCTGCCATCTATGGGCTGGGGTTGACATTTGAAGAAGCTGTCCAGGAGTTGATCTTCCTAATATTGCTCGGATGATGGGGCCCAGAACAACAGAGGCTAAGTAGCAGTGCTTACTGTTAAGAGTTAAGGTGGCCTTAACTACTTATAATGCATAGCAAAATTGAAGTAGCAGTCAGGGTGCCTTGAGCCACAGGAATCTAACAGTGGCTAAGAAGATCCTGGAAATCTTTGGGACAAAATAATTGGGCAGCTAATAGATCTGCAGTTTGGATAATGGGAAAACAACTGAAGGGTTATAAACCATGGAATTTCATGGACCCTTTCCAGGTTTCCACATCTAAGTCGGTTCAGAGATGGCAAAGGAACCATGACAGTCAGCTTGTGTTCACGTTTCATGTTTATTCCATTTTTAATTTTTTGTACATTTTACACATCGTTATTGCATATCTACCTGCGAATTCTAATACATGATGTACAGTCGGTTGATTGTTATTTGGTCACCTGGGGCTCTGGGTGACCAATACTCTCCATGTTTCCCCATGGAGAGTATTGCTTTGTGTTCTCTAGGAGTCAGGAATATTGGCTGTCTTCTGGGATTCCATGCTAGGGAGGGGCTGACTCTCAGGCTTGGCTGCTCTGCCTCCCATTGCCCACGGCCTAGGCTTTGTCTTTACAGCAGTGTTTTTATCATCATATTCCTTTAGAGCTACCCAGTCATTTTCTTTAGTTTAATTCCTAAATCATTTCTCTGGTGTTATTTCTCTAACATTTATTTTTGTAAGCGAAGGTGGAGGGAAGCTGAAATATTTCGTTTACTAACTACTGAGCCTAGCATAATGTATTACTTCTTTAAAAAATTTTTTTGAGACAGGGTCTCTCTCTGTTGTGCAGGCTGGAGTGCAGTGATACAATCATAGCTTACAGTAGCCTCAAGCTCCTGGGCTCAAGCAGTCCTCCTATCTCAACTTCCCAAGTATCTGTGACTACAGGTGCAGGTCACCACACCTGACTAATTTTTTTATATTTTTAGTAAAGATGAGGTCTTGCTATGTTGCACTGGCTGCTCTGGAACTCCTGGACTTAAGTGATCGTCCTGCCTCAGCCTCCCAAAGTGTTGGGATTACAGATATGACCTACCATGCCAGGCCATCAAAATTGATCTTTTTATAAATGTATCCAGGATATATTTGCATTTTAGCATAGGGATCATTTAAATTACCTAGACTGCGTACTACCAAAAATGAAATAACTTTGTCTCTCTACTTGCCTGAAAATGACTTAGAGCAATTAGCAATTGCCCAGGGCACCAATTATAATGGCATTGAGTTTGGTCCAGGAAGTCTTTAATTGAATGAATCAGAGGGGTATTCTTATCCCTTGTTCAGTATCTTTTTCACATGGTTAACAGGTATTGATCAGAAGACTGGGCCTGTGGGCCTAGATCCTGAGTGACGTTTCTCTAGTCAGAGGCAAACTCAGCTGGTCCCCTCTCCACACATTCCTTATTTATGGAACACACACATTCAACATGTACTGAGCTGTCCCTCTTATTTAGTCATTTTTTAGAAACATGATAGTAAGTGGTACATTTCAGGAAGATTTTCACACATTTCAAAGTTTGACATGCACAAAGACAAATTTTTAACTGTTCAGAACACTTTCATCTTTGGAACTGCCAAGTCTCTATACTTTATATATAGAGAGAAATGTGAATGACTTTGATTAACTGGTTAAAGGGTAGAGCAGGGTTCTCATGCCTATGGAGACCACACAGTGTAAGGGAAAATTGGCAGGGGGTGAGAAGTTTGCAAAGAGGGAAACGTAGGCCTGTGTAAATGCAATGGCTACTACCTATCTCCAATCTGTAATTGCTCTATGGGAATGTGGGCCAGATATTCTGTTTTTTTAAAAGAAGCTGGAAACTTGAAAGCTAGAGTTTTCTAATATAAAGCCTCCTAATTTTTAAACATTGGTTTATTAAAAAACAAAAATAGGCAAACAACAAATGACCTGATTTTCTGGGGGAAAAAACATGTTTGGGGCACCCTATGTGCTGAATCTAGCCTGCAGACAAGTTCAAATAGGCAGCATGTAGCTTGAGATGGATGAGTTTCAAAATGCAAATCCTATCTGCACTGGCAATTGGATTATTTTGTGTCAAGGAAAATGACTTTTCTGTCTTAAGGTATTTTTGCTTTTGATTGCTTGTTTTATTGCTTGGGATTTTCTTCTCCCTGGTATAACTGAACAGCCTAGTGGATACTTTATCATCTAAAACTACATATAGGCCTATACTATGATCCAGCAATAGCCCCCCTAAGTGTATGCCCAAGGAAAACTAGTGCATAATGGATCTATTCAAAGTAATACAAAACTGGAAACAAGCCAGAAGTTCAACAACAGAAGAATGAGAAATAAATCTTGGTTTATTCATTCAGTGGAATGCGGTACAGTAATAATAACACACTTTTGTTTTGAGACAGAGTCTCACTCTGTCACCCAGGCTGGAGTGCAGTGGCACAGTCACAGCTCACTGCGGCCTCAACCTTCCAGTCTCAAGCAATCCCCTCATCTCAGGCTCCTTAGTATCTGGGACCACAGGTGCTTTCCACCACGCCCAGCTAATTCTTTTATTTTTGTAGAGACAAGTTCTCACTATGTTGTCCAGGCTGGTCTCAAACTCCTGAGCTCAAGCAGTCCTCCCACCTCAGCCTCCCAAAGTGCTATGATTACAGCTGTGAGCCACTGTGCCTGGCAGAACATGCTGTTGATACACACAACAACATGGATGAATCACAGACATTACGTTGAGCAAAAGAGGCTGGACCCCCCAAAAATGTATTATGTGTGATTCCGTTTATACGGAGCTCAAAAATGGGCAAAATTAATCTTTGGTGTTAGAACTCAAAAAACTAGTTTGATATGTTGAGTTAGCTGTCTCCTTTTGCAGCTCAGGGGTAACTGCTTAGTAATTTGAAGGAGGTTCTCAAGTATCCCTGTTTGCCATAGGCATGAGGGGACTGGGTGCTTGAAGGTCCACCCTTCCAATCCTTCACCAACTGAGACATCTCCATCACAATGCATGCATATAGAGGGGAAGGCACTCTGATTCCCCATGTGACATGATATTTCACTTTTTTCCCAAGTCCTCCAGGTTCCCCATTTGTGAAATATAAGTTTCTTTATCTATCATAGAGATGTACAGTTTTTTTTTTATTCCTACCAAGCTTGAAGGAGTGGCTCTTTGTGGAGTGTTACTTATGTATATGTTGATTTCACATCTTCCCCAGAGCATCCTAGTCTCTGCACATAAAAAAAAAAAGAAGAAGAAGCAGCAAAATAACCCTTCTCTTTTCACTCACAAGCTTAATATTTTTTTTTTCAAGTTTCAAAAGGAATAGACTAAGGGGAAGAAAATACACACCCAAGGCTATTTCTCTACTACTAGGAATTGGTGTTTCCATACAGATGGTTTCTCATACCCCGGGGACTAGTAAGTGCAGCCTTGAAAGGAAGCAATTGGAAAGTACCTAAAAGAAGCTCCCAGCCTATTTTATTTGGCACCCGCTCTCTAAGGGAGAAAGTGAGACGAGGAGAGTCTGCAGTAAAAACCAAAGAAGTAACTGAAGAACGGGAAACATACACTGAGCCCTTAAGCTAGAAAGACCTCTGATATTACAACCAGGACTGTGTATTTCAAACACACATGTAAATAGTGGTGGCTTATCACAGCTGATAGGGCATGAAAGACAGCAGCCAGAGATCTGGTTGTAGTACGGGGGATGCAGAGGAGGGTGTTGTGACCATTCTTTAAGGATTTGTTCCTTATTCAAAGTGTCCTACATCCCTGCATTATTCAAACATCACTACTCAAAACGGAAAACATGGAAATAACTCAGAATCTATAAAGTGCTTCACTTGCTTATTTATAATGCAGGAAAGATAGGGAAAATTCAAAAAATGGTTTTGTTAACTTCCAGTTGTTATGTCTCTGTGTTTTAAAATTAAGTTATATCTCATTACAATAAGCTTCATGGGAAATTTGGCATTTTATTCCGTGGAATTCTCACTGGTCAAAATCAAAGGTACTTGACCTAGGTGGGAATTAGGTGTCTTCAGTCATGCTTAGCTACATCACTTCTAGATGGCAATGCAGTCTTGAGTTCACTTCTTAACCTCTCTGAGTTCCGAGTGAAGCAAGGTGAAATCCATGCTTTGTCTGTTCCTTAAGTTTGGTATGAAACAAAGCCAAAGGCATCCTAACAAAGTGTCAAGTGTGAGGTGAATGGGAGTTGTAATCATTCTTACCCCCGTGGCTTAGAAAGCAAACCAAATGGCATGTCTGCAAACATTCCTTAGATAAAGTGCTTTTTGATTCTTGTAATTCATGTTTGGTTTTTATTGGAAAATGGATGTAAGTATCATTGGTTATGGGAAAGAAGTTAAAGACCATGCATTTGGCGGGGAGAAAAGGAGCTATACAGTTAGAATAGAAAGCACTGGGATTTATTCTATCCTCTCTTTCTGGCTGGCCAAAGGTATAATTCCATGGAGTTGTTTTTCCTTATGTCTAAAATAGAAATACCAGTATCTACCACCCTGAACTACTTAAGAGGAATGTTGTAAACATCAAAGGAAATCATGTGTGAAAAGGCTTTAAAAGTTCAAATAAAGTAAAAGAGTATATAGTTGAGAGGTTATATCACTTTTCCCTCTTATTCTCAGAAAGGTTTCTAAGCATTATATTGAGGATTCTGGTAAGCTTAATCAAGCCCTCTCCCACTTGTAATGCTATCTGATTTTTTTTCTTCCTTTTATAAATCTAAATAAGTAAAGATAGTATCTAGCAAAAGGCATTATATGTGTCAAATTTATCATATGGTTAAACAGTTCTAACATCATGGGCTCATGTCAATTAGCTCATGTCAACATTTTATTGTATTAAAACATTGGTCAATGTTTTACTATATTAACGTTGGCCATAACTTGGGAAAATGTGTATTGTCCAAACCAAGACTGGTTTGAGAGTAAAAAGGAGAGCTGTTAATAATTATGTCAGCCTAACAATAGTCAACTGAGACTGTTCTTGGAAAACAACTATTGTCTAAAAGCTTCCTTTTAAAAATAAGTCATAATTATGCCTAATATGTTCTACAGACTAATAAAGGCATGGGGAAGATTTTTTAATGAGCAAACTAAATGTATTCCATGGTTCTAGCCTTCGAGAAGCCACAAGTCTATATGGTAAGAGAAAGCTTATGAAATACAAGGATGCAAAATTAGTAAATGAAAGGCATCATGCTAGCTAACAAGTGTTGGATTAAGTGGAGTAGAATCTTGGAGATTTAGACACGACAATGAAGATTCAGACAACCTTGAGTTGTTGGGGAGCTTCTCTGAGAGGGCCAAAGTCTTTAACTGGGTCTGGAAGACTGGTGGGAGCTCAGTAGATACAGGGAATAGCATAGTTGGAGGTATTTGGGGCAGGTAAAACACTGTGGAGAAACACACAAATGGATGAGTTTCCATGGCTGTGTGTAGAGGGGAGAGACAAAAGGGCTGTGATTAAATTTTATAAGGATAAAATCTATTGTTTCAACAAATAGTTATTGAGTGTCTGTTACATGATAGGCAGTGTTCTAAATTATAGAGATATAACAGTGAACTAAACAACATATTTACCCTTATGGAGTTTACACTCTAACAAAGGAGAACTTCCCTTAAAATCTGCACCTTCTTTAAATGAACGTTTAGATGGCAAGAAGTCTTTTGGGGAAAGGGGGAATGCTACTTAAAAGGCAGAAAATCAATGATTCAGGTCACTTTCTGTTAAAATAATAAGGGATTTCTAGCAATTGAGCTAACTTATCTTCCTTAGCCAGAATCTAAGACATGGAAAAAGGTTTATTGAGCATCCATCTATCCATTCATTCATTCAACAAATGTTTATTGAAAACCTACTAGGTGTCTGGCTCTTCTACGTGCTGGGGATACAGCAATGAGAAGTTTGGAGAAAGTTCCCTGCCTCTGCAGAGATATTCATCTAGTAAAAATGGATCCTCCCAGATCGTATATTCTAATCCACAAAAATGAAAATTTAAAAAAAAAAACTCTTCAAGTACTTCTTTACATATTCACTTTCTACAAACAGAGCTAATAAGATGAAAGTGGTTATTTGCTTTTCTCTATAATACAATTTCCTTGCCCTGATTATTACTATGTGGGTCCAAGTCTTCTTGGAAATGTAATAGATGCCTGTGGCAATTGAGAATCATTAGGAAATAGAAAAAAGAAACTTTCTCCCACACGTCTGTCTCAGAGAGTAGTAGACCATTTGTCATGCCATGGGCAGCCCTATTTGGAAGATGTGAGATGATAACCTGACTATGAGGTTAAATACCCCCCCAAAATGCTTCTGCTTCAGACAAGACAGTATATTTACAATGTCATAATACAGAGTTAATGTCACTGTATAAAACAAAAATGTGGGTCTGTTATTCCTAATTTGAAAACTGGGGCACACATGAGAATAACAGAAATACAGATTGCTAGACCCACCCACTAGAGAGCCTGATTCCAAAAGAATTTTCATTTCTCCCAACCCCCGGTGGCGATACCTATGCTGATGGTCCAGAGGTTGCACATTGAGAACCACTGTGTTCTTCTTTCAATATGTGGCTGTCACATAAATATAACATTGATTGACCTGTAGATAATGTAAATTGTAATATTTATAAAGGAGGTCATTGTATTCACGTAACTGTCTATGGCTGGGCTACCCAGTATGGTAGCCACTGGCCACATGGAGCTATTGAGTTCTTGAAGTGTGGCTAGTGCCATATGTTGAAATAAAAATATTTTGGATATTTTATGTTAAATAAAACATATTATTAAAACTAATTTCACTTGATATTTAATTTCAATGTGGCTATTAGGAAATTTAAAGTTAACATATATGGCTCACATTGCATTTCTACTAGGCAACACTGGTCTATGGAGCTTTTCTAAACATGTATATGCTGAGGGTTGGTTTTTATAGAACTGAGAAATTTTTTTAGAATTTAAAAGTTGAATTTTTTTTTTTTTAAAGAATTTAAGTTACCAGCAGAGGAAAAGAAGGTATTGTGCTTTCTTTGTAAATAACTTCTCAACAATATCTTTTTTATTCACTTGCTTTGAATAATAGTTAACAAGATAATATTCACTAGAAGATGACTTCAATAGAGGTTTGCCAACCCTCACATCTTAATTAATGTGGCTGTTGGGTCAGTTTCTCCCAAGTTTACCTTAGTTCCTTGGAAGTGTTAAGAAATGCTCTCCTTCAGAAGCAAGGGTTATTAAAGGTCACTGCATTTCCCTTTTTAGAATCCATTCAAGCTCCAGTTGCAATACACATAGATCAATTTCAGATAGATTGTAAATCTAAGTGCAGGATAATGCAGTTATGAACTTGGTGGGAGTAAAGACTTTTTCAACAGGACATAGAAGGTAATAACATAATGGAAAAGATACATAAATTGGTCTAAACTAACATGTGTTCATCAAATACATCTTTGAGCATGAAAAGGAAAACCATAAAGTGGAAGAAAACATTTCAGTGCATTTGTTCAGCATATCCAGAATTTATAAAGAACTCCATCAAATGAGTAAGAAAAAGGATAAGAACCTAATGGAAAATGGGCAAGGGACTTGAACAGATATTTCACAAGAGAGGAGATCTACATGACCAAGGCACATGAAAGAAGCTCAAGCTCATTAGGGAAATGCAAAATAAAGCCACAATGAGATGCCACTACACACCCACCAGAATGACAATCATAAAAGGATTGACAATTGGAAATGTGGATGAGGACGTGGAGCAACTCAAACTATTGGCAGGAGTGTAAATTGAGCACTTTGGAAAGCTGACTGGAGTGCTCTACTGAAGCCAAATATACTCATATCCTTTGACACAGCAATGCTACTGCTAGGTATGTATATACCCAATAGTAATGCATCATACATGTCACCAAAAGACATGTACTTGAACATTCAAAGCAGCATTATTTTTTAAAGTCCCAAATTAGAAACAACCCAAGTGTCCATCAACAGTAAAATGAACTTATAAATTGTGGTAGAGTCATGCTATGATATACTAGACAGCAATAAGAAAGAACATGGCCTATCACGACATGAATTAATCTCACAAATACAAAATGTTGAATCAAACACACTTACAATTGTGTGATGTAATGATTCTATACATATCAAGTTCAAAATCAAGCAGACCAATCAATCTCTGGTGAGAGAAGCCAAGATAATGGTTTGCCTTTGATGGAGTTGGTTACTTGGGCACAGCTTGAGGAAGGCTTCTAGCATTTTTCTCCTTGGTCTGCACTGTGGTTTCAGGAATGTGTTCCCTTTTTGAAAAGTCTTTAAGCTCTACCCTTTTCTGTACACATGTTATACCTAAATAAAATGTTGAACAAAAAGAGAGAAGAAATACAAAGTCGTACCCCATGACCCTCCCAGAAAAAGTAACTCACCTCTTTGAAATACACACACACACAGACACGCACACACACACACACACTCACTCACACATGGCCATCACTGTATCTCACTACTTAAAACTTAAAAACAATATAGACTTTTGTTTTATACTTAAAACTATAGTTTGCAGTTGACAATCAGAAGTTGTTTTAATATAATAAGATTTTTTGCACATATCAGTCCAATTTATTTATCTTAAATTCCTCATTGGACATATATCATTGAAAATCAAAACTAGAATTATAGTGTAAAGTTAAAGTGTAAGTAGTATATTGTTCTATATTCAATTAAATGTCATCTAGCTAATAGAAATCTTATGTGATTCAACCTGTCCTGAAAAACCTTAAAAAAAGGACCTTGATGATAGGTAGGTTCTAAAGACCATAAGATTTGAATAATTCTCTATACAGTTAATTCCAAAGATTTATGACAATGATAAATTTATGCAACTGACATACAATTATTTACATTAGATTGAAGTGAAAACTAGATAGAGATATTATTTTAGAAGTATACATTGTTCAACACAGCGTATGCAAAAGTCTTTATGAGTGCATGGTTATATTCCTTACTGGTAGGAAGCTGCTCGTAATATGTATCTTTGTGTTAATGAGGTTTATTATATGACTCAAAATTTATTTGCTCAAAATTTATTTGCTCAACAGCATTTTTGGTTTTAGTGTGCAAATGTATGATTACAACACAGTAACATATAATATCTAAGCATGACTATATTGAAATGCTTCATTACTGACAAGTTTCCACTAATGTGAACTATATGGCTCTTTGAGTTAGAAATGTCTGTAATTACTGTTCTTTGGCTTTATTAGGATTACTTACGGGGAAATTGTGTAGTGTATGTGCATGTGTGTGAGAAAGAGAGAGAGGGGAGAGAGAGAGAGAGAAAGGGAGGGAGGGGAAGATGGAAAGGGACACATAAAGGAGAGATGAAGAGGGAGAGAATGGAAGCAGAAGGGAGGAAGGAGAGAAACTACTACAATGAATCAAACTTGTGTTTCTGCATTGACTTTTTGCATTTGGAGAATAAAAAGCCAAAACCGTTTCTCCTTGCCATCTGTGTTTCCAAGTATCACTTTAAGAGGGTCTTATCCCACTCTTAGATTATCAAGAAAAATGTCAGATTTACAAGGAGTGCCACTTTTATCCCTTTCCTGAAAGAGGAAGGCATCAATTGTATTCTCTTATCATAAATGACTTATTTGCAATCCATGGAACCAGGAAAGTTGCCATTCTTCTTTGCTTAACCTTAATTCAATTCAACTGCAAGACACATAGAATAAAGTGGAAATATATTATAATATTGACCCATGATTTACTGGTAGAGGAGAAACTAGCATTGCTACAGTGGCAGTCACTTTATGTACTTTATTTAATTCTTTTAACAAACCCATAATATAGACTTTTTGTTTTGTGAGTTTGTGTGTTGGTGGGGAGGGAGTAATGTATTTATTTATTTATTTATTTTTAATGAAGAAACTGGGGATGGAAGAAATCCAGAATTTGTCTGTCAGGCTCACACAGCTGCCAAGCTGGTATTGATTGGCCCAAGTGAACTCTCACTCCTTCTAGGATAACATCCTTCCTCTCAGTTTTGGAACTTTGTCATGACCATGCCTACATCTTTTAAAATGCCAAAATTTCCAAAGTTTGTGAAGATATATTTTACAACTATTTAAAAAGGCATCATGAATACTTAAAAACTAGGGTGATGATTACTTTCCAAAATTTCCCCTCTAAACTAATTACATGAATGACGTCGAATCATGTGTTTTTAAAAAAATCACTGAGAGTTGGAATTCCTTTAGTGTCAAACACCTTAACTTAAATTATATTATATAGAAGTGCATCCATGGAATAAAACATAACCTAACTGCCAATTGAAATAAAATTGAGGCTGACCCTTCCAAAGTTCTGTAGATGAACTCCTATGCATACAGTAGCGAGGATGAACACTTAACACTCCTGAATCCCATTCTGAGAGCATATTTGCATTGTCATATGGAAGGTGTGATGCAAACAAGTAATTTCAAAAGCTAATTATAAAAGCCATCTTTAACCTTCTCATTACTTTCACACAAAGAATGTGGCTTTAATATTTCTTGATGTTACTGTACAGCGATACTGATGAAACAGGTCCTCTTATCTGGCTGTTTTCTTTTACATGAAAAACTCTGAATACGCTCAAGTACTCTAACAGAGTGAGCAATTGCTTCGATATTAATTCTCTGGAAGGAAGAATGTATAATCAGCAAAGTTTGAACAATTAGTGATGTATGTACCACTATGTACCTGGGCACGTTCAGTGATTTCTTTGCACATGGATTTAAACATGATGCTGCATAATAAGGTAGGCTTTGCAATCTTAGAAGCTTATAGAAGCTTTAATTCTAATAACAACTTTTCTTCTTTACCCTCACTCTTCCTTTCCTCACTCTCTCCCACCTCTGTCTGAGTGTCCTCAGTAATCAAGTGCTTTCCTCTTTTGGTACAGATATTATATGTTGGGACTCTGGGTTTTATCCTGGTAACTCATGGCCCCCTGCATTTGAAACACCTGCATTTGAAACAAGTGCATTTCTTCTTAGGCGTGTCCGGGAATATGTTTCTAGGAAACTAGCAGGCAGCTGCAAGGAGCACAGATGTTGTTGCCCTGCCTGTAGCCCCTTGGCTTTCTCTGGCTGCTGAGCCTGTGTGTGGGGGCAGACAGAAATGCTGAGGAAGGTTGGGCACAGTGGCTCACACCTGTAACCCCAGCACTTTGGGAGGCCAAGGCAGGTGGATCACCTGAGGACAGGCGTTCAAGACCAGCCTGGACAACATGGTGAAACCCCATCTCTATTAAAAATACAAAAAATTAGCTGGGCATGGTGGCAGGTACCTGTAATCCTAGCTACTCAGGAGGCTGAGGCAGGAGAATCACTTGAGCCCGGGAAGCAGAGGTTGCAGTGAGCCTAGATCATGCCATTGCACTCCAGCCTTGGCAACAGGAGTGAAACTCCGTCTCAAAAAAAAAAAAAAAAGAAAAAAAAGAAAGAAGGAAAGAAATGCTGAGGACTACCCCTGGGAGAATCTCTCAAACCTCTCAAACCAGTGATGGATAAGAGCTGATGGACAAATGCTGCAGCGTCCTAGATCCAGGATGGGAAGCAGGGGCTAGCAGTGGTATCAACTCTGAGGTACATTTACCTTCTCTCCAGAGAAGGTCCCCAGCAGGATGGAGGCCCAGTTGCCCACTGCACTCACTTGCTTCTTCACTCACCTTGCATTGACAGTCTTCCTTTCCCTGAATTATTTCCCTACATCCCTACCGTTGCTTCCTGGGACTAATTCCCAGATAAACTACCTGCACTCAAATCCTCATCTCAGAGTCAGCCTTCTGGGGAAACCCAATCTAAAACACATATTTCTTCTTTCAAAAATGACATGATATACCAGACCAATGCTGATTTTCATTAGAAGGTAATTCTCCCTAGGAATTAGCAGTCCACATTGAAGAACAGCGGCCACCACCCACCCCATGTGGGGGCATTGTAAATGGTGTGTCGCTGTCAGCCTGCCCTCGGCACAACTCCATCTGGCATTTTGATTCTTCTTCCTGTGACCACAGCTCTCCTTTGCCTTTCTCACTAGGGACAGTTCTACTGACAGTTTTTCTATCAGCTGACCTAAGTGAGTCAATTCCTATTTTTATGATACTGTTGTCTGACTGGCTGAGCAAAGAAGAGTGTTTTTGTGAGGATGGAGAGGGGTATGTTTTTTTTTTTTCCCAAATATCTAGAGCACAGCATCTTGTTATCCTCAAAGAAGAACTGATCTTCATGTGAAGGCATCTATATGTAAATGTTCTTATGAGCTCTGATGCCTGCAGGCCTGCTTGGCAATCATGTGCCTCAGAATGACCCAGAAGCCCAGATGTGTTCCAGTTATCTCCATGCACAACTATAAATAAGCACATAGGAGTCTACACATGAATTCGCAGAGATATCTAAGAGAGATTTAACTGTTAAACTCCTCTACTCACTCTAATACCAAGATACTTCAAACCCCAAGGTAATAATTATGGATATAGAGGATCAGAAAGCCATTTCAGATAAAGACTTAGAATCTGAATACTCTATTTTTCTAGCTCAAGTTACCAAAATAGCTTTCTCCAAGCCAATCTGCAGATGTCCCTTGCTTATCAGCAGTTTCATTGCTGAGTTCCAAATCATTAAACACTTGAAGCATGAAGGCCAGGGAAACGAGTAATTATTGGTTTGGTGAAGTTGCAAGGGAGGTTAGGAAACCCAAGAGAGAGTTAGGCTGCCGGATATAGACACAAAGGAAGAAGAGGGGTGAGGGAGGAGAAATAATTAAGAGTCTGCTTGCAATCAATTGAGTGTCCATCTGCTATTGAAGTCATCGTAACACCAAATTCTGGTAATTGATATTTGGCTGAGTAGACAATTAGGCTGGCCACAGAATGAAAGGAAGCCAAAGACTGGTGAGTCTATCCTGCAACCTTATTTCCTCCTCTTTCTGAAGCAGAGTTTGAGGACGGAGAAGTGGCAGACAGAACCTCCCACGGTTTCTGCAGAGGGGAGCGTGTTTGCAGAGCAGTGACACCTCCTGACTCAGAAAACAAATGAAGCAGAACCTGAGGAGAGAAATGTTCAACTACAGACGTTAATTATTAAAACAAAGGCAATAAGGGCTGGCGGTTCTTTGGGAACAGTTTGAAGTATCACTTCTGTTATATAAATGAAGTTGTTATTGTGATGGAACTATTTTCTAATGATTCAGAATACACATTTAGAGTCATATGACTGAGTCCACATGAATGCCACTGCATCTGCAGTGATGAAGCTACATTGGTGCAGTGGTACTTTATACTTAATTGAGGCTCCTATCACTTGGTAATCTGAGAATCATCATTGAGTAGGACTAACTAGAAAAATGTAAGTTAGAATTTATATAGCCCACGTTTTTGCCAGGCACTGTCCTAAATTGTTTTATATGACAACATGTTTAACAACTCCAGATTTTTTTTTTTTTTTTTTTTTTGCTGATGGGGAAACTGAGGAATAGAGCTACACAGGTGAAATGTTGGAGTGCCGCTGACTTGCTCCCCACCCCTATCCTGTGTTCATGCTATGTGAGCTTCAACCTCTTGGTGTCCTGGGAGGAATTACCAATGTTTCCTGGACTCTGCTTGTCCCTGGCTTTGCTTGGATGACAAAAGGAAGGGGCCATCAGGGGCAGACAAGGGTGCTATCAGCAGCAGGAAAGAAGCCCCAAGCAGGGGAGCCCTGTGCCCACCCAGGACAGATGGGCAGTCAGCAGGAGAACCAAGGACCTGAGTCAGAGTTAGTTACCAATTGAGTGGACACACAGGCATTTTCCCTCTGTTCCTATAGGCCTTGGAGTATCTCAGGTCTCCTTTGAAGAAGCTGCTCAAGTTTAAAGAGATTCTCTGTCCTCTCCTAAATAATACAAAGTGTATTGGGGGGGTGGGGGGGTGGGAAGCAGAATTTGTTTGAAGCAAGACATTTCCTGCTGGCTCCTCATGGGACTCTCAGAAGAAGTCTAGCTTGGAAATAGGAAGGAAACAAAGTCTGCCCTGTGTTTAAATCTGCATTTTCACCCTGTGCCTGCCCTTGGTTTCCACCATGGCTGTGCTCTGGCCAGTTTTAGACTACTCCTATTTCCCCAAAGGGCTCTGGCCTCTCACCTTGGTGTCTGCTTAAATATTTAGCACATCCTTATACCAGTCCCTGCCCCCACCATCGCCAATCCATCCAACCCTTTCCCCACATATCAGAGCCTTCCTGGGCTCAGCATTCAATTCTGGAATGGATAATCCCTACACGCATACACACAGATGCACACACATAACACACACACACACACACACACACACACACACACACACACACACCCCTCTCTTGGCTTCTCTTTATCCAAGTACTTGTTACACCCCAGTGCAATTAGATCATTGCTTTTTCAGGTAATTGTTTCTCTGAGTGCTCATGGCGACAAAGATTCCCTATTCTGTGCATCTATGTGCTGGGCACCTGGTGGACGCAGAATAAATGTTACTGAATGGAAAATGAACTCACCCTAGTGCCTCAAAGAAAGTGTTTGGCCATATCTGAAGCCGAAGCCACGATGTGCAGGTTTCAGACTCACCATATATTTCTATGTCTGGCCCTATACTTTTGAAAAGCATGAAACCTGGAGAAACTCTGACTCAGTTAATATCCAAAGAGGCCCCTGTATGATGAGCAGCATGTAAAGCAATATTTTTGGTAGGCAGTGAAGGAAATCAGAATTCAAAATGACATGGTAAAATTGGAGTTTTAGAATAAAATCCAGTAAAAATAAAGAGCACAAGGGACCATGATTGGGCAGGGGAAATACTTTACAAGTTAGACGGAAAATGATAAACTACAAGTTAAAGTGTCATTTGAAGATATCCAGGAGGAATGATATGACTCAAGCTTCCTGAAAATGAGAATCTTGGCACTGTATCTAAAAAAGAAAAATATGCAGACTTGATATATGCAGTAGATGCTCTCTGAGTGCCACCCATATACATTGAGCTTTTCCATTTGCTCTCAGCTGCCAATCTGGGCAGCCTTGGGACTGAGGCCTCTTTTTTTCCATCCTGAGCAAAGCTATACAGTCTGGGCATAAGATAGGCTGGAGGCTTCAGTGAACTAAAGCTCCCCAAGAGCAGCTCTCTGCCAGTTAATCTCTCAGGAGCGGGCAGCTCCTTGGCCTCTTAGGTGAGATAATTTGGAAACACTTGTTTTGTACCTATTCTCAGAGTTCCCTAGCAGAACTGAGCCTCAGTCACACACTATTATAACTGGCTCACCAGCTCACCCTTAATTAGCTTTCTTCTCTTCCACATATTACATCTTTGCTTCCCTAACAATGGTCCCTGTACTTCCTAAATAAACTCATTGTACTCAATGCTTGCCTCAGGATCTGTGAGAGGGGCAACTTTGAACTTCAAGAATGTATCAGTCAGGACACAGGTAAGAAAGGGAATCCATCCCAGGTGGTTCATGTGAAGGGATCTCAATGCAAGGGTTACCTGCAGAGGTATGGAAGCAAACAAAAGATGTTGAGGCCTCCAGGGACTAGCAGCAGCAGGAAGCCTTACTGTTCCTAGGTTGAAGGGGATAGGGGTTGCAAGTGTTTTGTTCGGAGCTGTAATCATAGAGGGATGCAACTATTTCCAGTGTGCCAAAGTGAGCTGCAGGGGCTCACACCTGTAATCCCAGCAGTTTGGGAGACAGAGGCAGGAGGATTGCTTGATACCAGGAAGTCAAGGCTGCAGTAAGCTGTGATTACGCTACTGCACTCTTGCCTGGGGTGACAGAGCAAGAGCCTGTCTCAAAACAAAACAAAACAAAACAAAACAAAAAAGATACCAAACAGGGAGGGAAAAGGAAGGAAATACCCTGGCCTATGTCTCCTCCTGCCCTCACATCATCTACCAGTGCCTCCCGGTGACCGAACCCACTCAGACACCAGTCACCAAGGGAGTGTCTGTCAAATGGTCCACATGGGTCAGCTTCCGAGGCACAGAGAAGAGCAGATACTGGATTTGGCAAAGCACACAAATAATGAATAGCCCACATGGTTTTCCTGTTTATTACATTGGTGACTTGGCTCCTGCTGGCAGCACATCAGATTCTAGATTCTATTACTGAAGAATTTGGAGAGCCTTTTTTTGCCACTATAAAGATAATTAAAACATTAAGGCATTGAGACCCATTAAGAAAATTATTTAAGGCTCATTTAGCTCAAAGAAAAGCAGTCTGAAGGACCAATTAATATTGTTCATTGCATGTAGCGACACTTTGCTAATGAAGAAGATGGGCTCCAACATAATAATTTTTTAATCAGAAACTTCCAGGCCAGGGATGCAGGCAGAATAGGGCTGTACTTCATAACACAGAGGATGTCATTGACATGACATGTTCAGTAGATAAGTACTAGCAGAAGTAGTACCAGCTGATATTGAGCACATGCTATGTTTTAGACACTGTGTTATGTGTACCATATCACATCTTGAAATTCTGAGAACATTCTAATTATACAGATACTGTTATCTCCTTCGTATTCCTTTTCTGGGGCTACTATAACAAAGTACCACAAACTGCGTGACTTAACAGAAATTTACTGTTTCCAAGTTCTGGAGCTGGAAGTTCAAGATCAAGGTGTCAGCAAGGTTGGTTCCTTCTGAGAGTTGTGAGGGAAAAAATCTGTTCCACATATTTCTCCTAAATTCTAGTTGTTTTCTGGCAATCTTTTACTCTCCTTGGCTTGTGGATCTCTTCTTTCATGATTATATGTGGTTCTCCCTGTGTATATCTGTGTCCATATTTTCCTTTTCTATAAGGACACCAGATATATTGGATGAAGGCCCAACTTAATAACCTCATCTAAGTTAATTACATCTATAATGACTCTATTTCCAAATAAAGCCACGTTCTGAGACACTGGAAGTTCAAAATATGGACTTTAGAAGAACACAGTTTAACCCATGGCACCACTGTCAGATGGGAAAACTGAGTCAGCAAAAATCGAAGTGACATAAGGTTTGTCCAGTTAGAAAATGCTTAAAAGATATTCAGTGTGCTAGAAAATATGTGTCACAAGCCTGCGACCAGTGCTATGGAAAGGCAAGGGAAGAGTTGGATTCAGATTTTTAGAGATGTTAAAATCAACTATATTCAAGAAGGAAAGAGATTAAATGAAGGACTGGAAGGAGAGAGTGCATTTATAATCATGAGAAGTGGGGACTGGAAAGTGGTCCTAGGAGAAGGAAGGGAGAAAATCTGGTTAGATCCTGTATACAGCAGCCTCCTCTGAGAATGAGGGACATTTGCCAAGGCAGGCATATTCCCCACTTCCACCCCAAAGATACCCAATGGACATCAGATCTGCCTTCCAGCCAGCTTTTAGCCTTAAGAAAACCTTCCACCTATTTATTGAAATTCCTGGAAAAGAGGAGAAAAAGCTATCTATTAAGAGGCTTAAAAATACTAATGCCTAATTGAAGAAATATTCAGCAGGAATGAGTGTAATCAGTTTGGTCATTAGTTTTTTTGATTGAAGTGGAGAATAGGAAAAAAATGCATTTATAAAAAGCAACAGAGGCCATGCAGGATGCAGTGCAAACATCTAAATGTCCCCGGGAGGAAGGAAAAGAGGGTCATCATGTTACATTAGCAAACCAACATGCCCACATGCTTCATAATAAAGAAAACTGGCAAGTTATCAATAGCTTTTCTTCTGCACATTTCTAAACCTTGAATACTGCCCTTCCTTGAAGTCTTTCATGTCTTGACTTTCATATCTTCAGTGCTCTCTGATTTAATCTGAGCAGGCACATCACTATAATGAACAGCTTCAAAATTCTCAGTGATTTAATGCAATAGGAGTTTCTTCTTCATACCCCAGTCCAGTGTGCATTCTGGAACCATAATCTTTAGGGAGTTTCCCAGGGTCACATAACTAGTATAAGTGGCAGAACCATAATCTGAGCCCAAACAGTTTATTTTCGGAGAGTCGGTGTGCTCCTAACAACTACAGCTCCTGGTTCCGGTAGCTCTATAGTCACAGTTGGCTACCTTCTATGACAAACAGTTCAAATTCCCAATGGTTTAGCACAATAAAGTCCTATTTCTCATTCACTTCACAGACCAATGGGACTGGTTCTGGTTGGCAGTCTTCTTCCACATGCTCCATCAGGGACCCAGGCTTTTTGTGAGTCAAGATTCCACTCTCTTCTGTCCACAGAGAGCTATCTATTCAACTCGCATGTGAGGAGAAAAAGAAAGCTAAGATCAGTCAGGGGAATTTTGTGGGCCATTCCCATAAGTCACGTAAATGCACTACATTCATATTTCATTGGCTTCAATCACATGACCATATTCCAGTACTTTGGGAGACTGAGGCAGGAGGATTGCTTGATCCCAGGAATTCAAGGCTGCAGTGAGCTATGATCACGCTACTGCATACCTGCCTGGCTGACAGAGCAAGAGCCTGTCTCAAAACAAAACAAAACAGAACAAGATACCAAACAAGAAGGGAAAAGGAAGGAAATACCCTGGCCTCTGTCTCCTCCTGCTCTCACATCATCTACCAGTGCCTAGACACAAGGGAGACTGGGAAACATAATCCACTATACGCCTAGGATAAAAAGGGAAACAGATTTGGTCACAACTTTATATCTCAGACACATCTATGTGTAAGAAGACAACAAGGAGGAGGAAAAAGAAGAGGAAGAAAGAAAAAGAAGAAGAGGATAGATCCCCCAGGTTTTACAATATCCCGTAAGGAGTTGTATTTACCTTCATCTGGTCCTGTATTAATGGAAATTACATTGCAGCTGCAAACAGGCAGCATCACTTTCTGAAATTTCTGAGAAACACAGATTATCTTCAACATGAATGAGCTAGTTGTAGAAACTTCATTCCCAAGAGAACAGCTAATTGGGTCTCACTCTATGTAAAAATATAATTATTCACCGACTGTGGGGCATGTATTTTTCTATTCCTTCTGAGAACAGAGCCAGAGACAGGAACCTAAATTGCAGCATGAGATATTTTTGGTTAAATAGAAATTTGAGGGAGTGTGTGTGAATATTTGAAGAGCATTTCTAAGAAGGTTTGTGGAATTTGCTCTGGAGATTTCTAGTGAACAATATAGAATCACTTCAGTCCCTAAAGGGAAGAGTTTCAACCCAACTATTAGTATCCAAGTGTTCCGAGAGTGCAAATTACTTAAGCGCTAAGTTTTAAGCCCTAGCATCCTAATGTCTGGAATGGAGTTAGAGTAAATCCTACAGCTTCTTTCACAGAATATATAAAGCTACCTCCTAGAGCTTGAACATTGTTAGACATTTTTACTTCATCTGTGAATCATCCCATATATAAGATGTTGTCATTCCAATGGGTGAGGAGCTGTACACAATATGCCAACCTCCTCTTGCCTCCTTTGACCATCAAAGGGAATATATAGGCAGAGACTTCCCTTCTTACACCCATTTAAGAACATAAAGAACTTGTGTAAGAACATAAAGAACCTCAGGAACATAAAGTGGCACAGATTGTGGGGTTCACCTCAATATATTTTCCCTTTCCCCAGGACCTTGGGTCCCCAAGTGTTTGTAGTCCTAATATTCAAGTTGTAATTCCCCAGACCAATAAAACCATTTCAAGCTAAGTTCAGTGTTGCAACGTTTTGGCCACTGCTTTGTGCTTCACTGCTTGGGTTTTGAATCTGTAATTCTTCTGAGTTAGGAAATGCCTTGAGAGGAAATGAAGCTCAGAATGTCAGATTCACCTCACATCTTTCTCTTCTCAGCAAGATCCTCACCTATTGAGTTCTGGCTGCCCTAGTAGCTTTCTAGTACCTCTCAATATAACTTCAAAATAAATTGTCAAACTCTTCTCGTTGTAGGTGGAAGGGTTTGTACAACACCCTTTTCAGACAATAGAATTACATCTTTATGTTCTGAAAGGAAACCTAAGACTCTCTATATAATGAAGAAACCTCCAAAAATTAAGTAAAATGGAGGTGTTTATGGACTAACAAAAACAGGGCATTTTTCACCAGGAGACGTGAACTGAAAGGAGAAATTTAAGCAGAGAGAAAATTAAGAGGGAGGGATACACAGACATGCAGAAAGGAATAAAGTGTAAGAAAAATAACAAATGTAAGTGAATATTAACTATATTAAATAATAATGTTTTAATAAATGGCTTTCAGTTTGTAAAGTATTACAAAAGATAGTATGAAGCAAATGCAATTCCAAGGCTCTTAACATCGAACACGAAATAGTAAGCTTACTAACATATAAAAGACTACAAAGAGATAAAGATTTATGTTGCCATCTCCAGGGAAATTATTCAAAGAAAAGCAAAATAATATGCAATTATCCAGCTAATAGAAGGGGGAAAAGGAATGATAACAAATACTTGATTGACCCAAAAGGCCAGAAAGCAGAGAAAAATAAAGATAGGACAAGTTGGGGGAAACATCTTTGAAGCAAGATAGTTTATTTAAATCCATCTATATTATATTAAATATGAAGGGACTAAACACTTCAATTGAAATTCAGAATGTATAACTGGATTAAATAAAAAAGAAATAAGAAACATATGTTGCTTACAAAATACATACCTTAAATATAGTGATACAGAGAGGTTGGAGGAATAATACTAATAAAAGAGACCATGCAAAAAAATAAAATTAAAAAGCTGAAACAGCTAAGTTTACATAAAAACTCAAGTGAATTTTAAGGCAAGAAGCATTTTTAGAGATAGAAATGTATTATACTTTATTAAAGAATCATTCCACCAGAAAGATATGATTTGTAATATCTATGTACCAAATAATACAGCCTGAACATGGATGCAAAAATTGATAGAATTCAAAGGAGACATTGGCAAACTCACAACTCTTGGTAACTGTTAAACAAACCAAAAGGAATAAGAGAAGATTTGACAAAATCGTTTGCAAACTTAAACTAATTGACATATATAAAACACCACACCTAACAATTGCAGAATACACATTCTTCTGAAGTGGACATAAAACATTTGCTAACGCTGATCCTATCCTAGGGTAGGAATGTTCCTTTTTGAAGACACCTCTCAGGCAGCCTGTCCTTGGGAAAACCTTCTTTGGCAGCACCCCTGCTCTGGTCTGGAGCAGACCCAGTTAGGATTCCTTAGCATTTAATATTCCTCCACATGTCCATATCTTCTTCCCACAAACACTGGGGATTCTCTCCTGAGGACTTTTTCTGGTCACAGAAACATGCTCAGGGCCATGCACACTTCAGGGTAGAAACGCCAAAGAGTTAATGTGTCAGGTGCAGTTCCCAACCCATAAAAAATGGGAATTGCTGAATAAACATCCCACTTCCTTACCCTTCAGATGGGACCACCCTGGGGTACATCCTATACTACCTCTCAGAAACCCTCATCAGGACCGAGCTCCAGTTGCTGACAGTAGTAATCTGCTGGAAACATACTCTGCACTGGCTGCTTTTTTGGTCCTATCTCACTTCCTCATGTTCTTACCATTCCTCCTGAGATATCTCAGGTAAAGGACTTGTACTCAAACTCTTGTTTAAGGATCTGTTTCTGAGAACCCAAACTAAGACAGGGTCCCATCTGTGCTCACTAACATAACTTTAACTTACTAAATTATAGTGATCCACCTTCTTTTGTGAGCTCTTTGATGGTAGAGACGATGCTTTTATCTCTGTGACATAGCGCCTGGCACATGACACATAAGAAGTGCTCAACTAGTGCTCAGTTTAGCCATTGTTTAATCAATGACTGAAAGCCTGATTTGAAGCTCACCATCCATCAGCTCTCAGCACAAGGCTGCCTGAACAGATCACATAGGTAGGTTTTGAAAAAGAGAGAGCAGAGACAAATCTGAACTCTTAGGAGGACAGGCCTAGATTACGTGCCACAGGGAATATCCCTAAACATGCTAGTATGTCCAAAGAACCCAGAGGACCTGCTATGCAGATGCACATGGCACCTTCATGGAAGAAAGTCTAGGCTGATGAAAAGGGATGTCAGCATTCCTGAGATAGGCTTTTGTTCATCACAATTTTGCCTGGAGCCAGCCCTGTTTGTTACATGAAGACATGCTTTGTTCTATTGGGATTTTATTTGAAATCAATTCTTAATTTGATTTTAAGGGAGGCAGTGATGTTGGGAAATGAGAGCACCACATTATTCTCAGAGATTGTCCTTGAAACTAAATGGGTCTGCCACACCACTGCATGACTCTACTGTTTTGCCCTATTTATAATGCTTTGTTTATCTGTTGTTCCCAGGAAAATAGCCTTACCCTGACCACTTAAGCATCTTTTGAATGTCAGCAATATGAGAATTACTATGCCAGGAGTTCGGAGATGAGAAAATAGGTGTTTACCATCCAGAAACGTAAGGTGTAATGGAAGAGACAGATGCAGAGACACAAAATGTTTTCAAGATTGAAGATAAGGCATGTACCAAGAATCTTAAAAGCACAAAGGAGAGACAGTGGACCCTTGAACAATGTGAAGCTTAGGGGTACTGACCTTTACACAGTCTAAAATCCATGCATAACTTTTGACTCCCCCAAAACTTAAACTACCTATGGCCTACTATTGACTGGAAGTCTTACTGATATCAGAGTCAATGACACATATTTTGTATGATGTATGTATTATATACTGTATTGTTACAATAAAGTAAACTAGAGAAAAGAATATGTTATTGAAAAAATTACAGGGAAGAGAAAATATATTTACTATTCATTAAGTGGAAGTGGACCATCATATATATCTTCATCCTTGCTTTATGCTGAGGAGACTGAGGAGGATGGGGAAGAGGAGAGGCTGGTCTTGCTGTCCCAAGGGTAGCAGAGGTGGAAGAAAATCTGCATCTAGGTGAACACATGCAATTCAAACCTGTTTTGTTCAAGGGTCAACTGTATATTCAAACTCTGCCTGGGAATATTAGCTAAGGCTTCTGATATGGTTTGGCTGTGTCCCCACCCAAATCTCATTTTGAATTGCAGTTCCCATAATCCCCATGTGTTGTGGGAGGGACCCAGTGGGAAGTAATTTAATCATGGTGGCGGTGACCTCCATGCTATTCTCATGATAGTGAGTGAGTTCGCACAAGATTTGATGGTTTTATAAGGGGTTTTCCCCCTTTTGCTTGGCACTTCTCTCTCCTGCTATCATGTGAAGAAGAATGTGTTTGCTTCCCCTTCTGCCATGACTGTAAGTTTCCTGAGGCCTCCCCAGCCATGTGAAACTGTGAGTCAATTAAACTTCTTTTCTTTATGAATTACTTGGTATGTCTCGGGTATGTCTTTATTAGCAGTGCGAGAATGGACAAATACAGCGTTTTCAAACTTGCTCTTTCTAATACATTCTCAAAGGGCACAATTTCCCACAGAAATAAAGATCCCAAGGAGCTATGAGATCAAGATACAAGGTTGTGAACAACCAAAGACTCTTGGAAAAAATGAGCATCTTGTTAGAGCAGAAACATAGAGAAGGTAGAGAGGATTGGTAGAAACTAAGGCTAGACAGGTTCTTGACCTTTGCTTGTGCCATGGGGTGGCAATCTGATGAGTCCATGTTCCCTTCTCAGAATAATTTCAACTATAGGTCATTGAGGTTTTCAGAAAGTTGAAAAAATTATAATATGATAGCATATATGCTTCTTTATTAACACATTAAATAACAAGACCTAGCTGTAGGCCTAATACATACTATAATTTTAAGTAATGATGAGCATAAACAGTATTTCAAGAAAGCCACCATACTGTCCTATGATATTTAAATACCTTTATTTCCATGAGTGAAAGAGTCACAGGTACTGCTACTATTATTGTGGTCTGTTGCTTACATGCATAGTTTAGGAAAATATTAGTTTCCATTCACAGTTAAAAAACATAAAGTTAACTTTTCTGGTCAAATCTCACAGCCATTCTGGACGAGGTTAAGAACACATGGGTAAGAAACTGGCTGATGTTCAAAAGAGTTCAGACTTTTATTTACAAGTAAATGGAAACTAGTGAATGTTTACAATGGAGGGATTGCTGGAATCAACATTGTTTTCTAAACTTAAGTGTGTTCACACCCAGGGTTTCATGTCTAAGGCCACCTGCTGCAGCATAGGGTGCAGGCTCTGCTCATAAAAAGTCAAAGTAGAGAAAGAAAGAAGAGGCCAATATATCTGAGAGTCTACAAGCCTGAGCTGCTCAGCCTTAGCTCTTCTACTCCCTCTAGTAAGGACAGAGCGTTATGCTGAGGCTGGAGTGCAGAAGCCAGGGTCTGAATGTGATGCATCCTATTAGAATGCTGAGTTACATTAGATTTGTTGGAAGAGAGAGCCCAAGTGTGGAGGAAAACCTGAGCTTCATATTAAAGCTGAATACATTATGAAGTGAAAGAGTATATTTTTATTGCTTTAATTTTTTAAAAAAGACATTCCTTTCCTTCTGTCCTCCATGCAAAATAATAACAGCAAACACACACACACACACACACACACACACACACACACACACACACACACACACCCTGATTTTGGTTTCCGTGTGGTTTTCAGGAAAATATATTTATTTTCCTCTGTCTTTAGATATCCTTCAATGGTAAAATGTTAGGGTCTCTGAAATGCTACCCAACACCCTTTTGGACTCACTATTCTCTAATTTTATTGTCAGAATATCAGATACACATTTAATGCACAAAACATAAGCATATTAAATATCAGCAAATATACAAAACTGTGAACACAATAGAGAGTGCTTAAACAAATTTCTTTGTTCTCCTGGGAACTGAATTATCACCAATCAAGATGATTTCATATCAAAGCCAGGACCGTGTTTCCTGTATATGTACATATTTATATATATGCGTGTATACTTATCTATCTTTTCAATATTCTCCTAAAGACTTTCCTTTATTTTCATATTGAGAAAAAACAATTCAGAATTCACAGCCAGTTTCTTTCTCCCTCTATTTCACTTCCCAATCATATTTTCCAGCGAAGCTGAAATTGAAACTATCCTGTTTTCTTTCCTGTTTATTAAAAAATGACATCGATAATGTTCACCCAGTTCCCAGGAATAGGATCCTAATAAACTCTCTCTTATTTTTCTTTCTGTAGAAATTGTAATTGTAGTTTATTAGGTCCTTCAAAAATAATAAATCATAATTTTAAAAAATTATCAAGCGTAATATTTTAGTATTCACATTAAATATATAGATTGACCCAATTTAAATAATTCATATATTGCCTAAAGCAGTTTGATATGGTTTGGCTGGGTCTTCACCCAAATCTCATCTTGAATTCCCACGTGTTGTGGAAGGGACTCAGTGGGAGGTAAGTGAATCATGGGGGCAGGTCCTTCCCGTGCTGTTCTCGTGATAGTGAGTAAGTCTCACGAGATCTTATGGTTATTGTAAGGGGGAGTTTTCCTGCACATGCTTTTTTTGCTTGCTGCCATCCATGTAAGACCTGACTTCCTCCTCCTTGTCTTCCACCATGATTGTGAGGCTTCCCCAGCCATGTAGAACTCTAAGTCCAATTAAACCTCTTTCTTTTGTAAATTGCCCAGTCTTGGGTATGTTTTTGTCAGCAGCATGAAAATGGACTAATACACAGTTTTTGTTGCCTTACTTTACCAATTTACAACTATAGCTATGTTGTAAGGAAGTGTTACAGAATTAAAAATTAAACATTGCTCATAACAAGTTGTCACCAAATAGCCTTGTGACTAACAGAATAAGCAGCAAGACACATGGTATCAGTTGACTAATTTGTTTGTTATCCATAAATATTTTGGCTAACTATATAGTTTGCTTTTCTTCTTTAAAAACATGCCTTCCTCTGGTAAATGTTAATTTTTAAAAATGTGAACTGAATAATGTAACAGAATGGGGAAGAAATGAATATTGGGAACAATTATTAATTGGAGATGGGCATGGTGCCAGGCACCTGTAGTCCCAGCTACTCAGGAGGCTGAAGTGTGAGGATCACTTGAGCCTGGGAGCTCAAGACCAACCTGGGCAACAGAGAGAGACTCCATCTCTAAAATAAATTAATAATAAATATATATATAAAATTAATTATTAACCTGTGAAGTTTTATCCATTCATTTATTCAAATATTGAACAAATATTTAAAAGCACCTCCTGTGTGCCATGCCTTGTGCTAAGTACTGAAGTCCTATTTGCCCTTTTGGTTTTAAGTTAGAGCTTTTGTCACCGCCAAGCTGTATTACCCTTATCTTGTTGTCCTTGCATTAGAAAAGAATCTCCTCTGTGCTTCTGTGAGTATGCAACTGGACTGCTTTAACTCTTCTCCTCTTTGTATTTTATTTTTTGTCATACATATTTAGTTCTGTCTACTCAGAAAGCTTCTAGGATCTCCATAGCCTTGCAATTCTCAGTCTGAGGAAACCCCTTTACTCAATTAAAATACAAACAATTTGTAAATGTACTGTTTTCTCCCGGGAGCCAGAATTCCTGTTTAGGAGGAAGTGTGCAGATGTTGTAAGTGGCTCACCCAGATCCCCAGTTCCCCCTCCTTGGGCCACCCCAGCTGCTGTGAGTGCTGACCACTAATGACCTGCAGCTAGCTCCTTCTCTGAGGCATTACTCTCAGCCAATGGAAGCATCTCCACCCAAGATGCTAAACTCACAGGCGATGACTGACATGGGTTACAAACATGACTGACACAAGGTACAAACTCCTTTTGCCTGGGAGGCAGCTAATGCTCCAGAGCTCCCTTGATATTAGGCTGAGACTAGACTCCAGCTCAGGCCACAGCCTGTTCGGCTCCCACTCCCACCTGCCCTGCTTCCCTGAGAGCAATCCCTCAATAAATCTCGAGCATTTAAATCACTGCTTCAGGCTCTGCTTCTGCATACCCAACTTAAGGCAGCAAGAATCCTGCCAAATTTTGCCTTCCTTTGTCTGCCAAACCAGGACATCTCAGCCTGTTCCATATAACTTTCCTCATATTCAAATAACAAACTCAGTTAAGATTCCAGTGTCAAAGAAATGTCAAAGATTATTCCCCAGCAAGATCTATAGAGGGAAGAACCTCAGAGGGAAACATGTAAGATAGCTTATATCTTATTCTTCCTCTAGTATTGATCCCCAAGTACATTGACTTAAGGACACATGGGGTCTCAAGTTCTTTTTTGGGGGGTAGGCAGGGAGAGGGTTCAATTCCACATACGCCTCTTGAATCTATGTATCTTAGTAAGCAGAGACTCTTGGATTAGCTCAGAAAAAAAAGGGTGAGGAGTCATTGTTAGAACTGTGGGTCTCAAGGATAGCTAAAAATAGGCCACAGTAGAAGCAGACTTGGAAACTAAGTCTTACTCCCTTCAGCAAAGCCATGCCATTCTCGTTCTGTTTATGCCACTGGACTTCCTGGCTTTGGGGGACTTTTCTTTCCTCGTAATTCCCATTTACATGGGGTCATTATGCAGCCCAGAGTCTTCTGTAGCACAACACATCAAAATGTATTACATCAGTCCCATTTGCATGCTAACTAGCAGAATCTCCTAGTTTTCTGATTCTAAATCCGTGTTTCCAATTAGCCCAGTTTAACTTTTCTCACCAGATTTTAAGCTCCTTATTGGGCAGCTTATGAGTAGACTGCACTGGGGTCAGTGGCCCTCCTAGGAGTGCTGGGGGTTGGTAGGGTAAGTAGGTTGTCTACAACAATTAGGCTTCCATTGGGTAGGATTGTGGGCAAGGGAAAATTGCCCAGAGGGGGTCTGTGGGCAGAAATGTCCCATCAAAACTGTAATACAGTATACTGATGGACAAGTAGGAGCTCGAAAAACAGTTTCAACTTGATTATCGTGAGAACAGATAATGGGAAAAATTAGGAGGCAGATAAACTGCCATTAAGTCAACCAGATAAATTATAGTAGAATCATTTATAAATACTGTTGACATCTCTTCAGATAACATATAACGTCCAAGGCTTTAGAGATGTACTATCCAGTGTGGAAGTTACTAGCCACATGTGGTTATTTAAATTGAATAAAATTAACGAAAATTAAATATAATCTAAAAAATTAACTTTGCAATTTCAGCAGCCACATTTCAAGTGCTCAAAACCTCCATGTAGCTCATGGCTATTCTGTTGACAGATGTTGACACATGTCCAGCACATATATTATTGAAAAAAGTTCTCTTGGAATGCACCTATTTTTAAAAACTATTGCTTTTATTTAAGGAAAGAGATTTGAGAGATTCATTTCTTTTTTAATTCTTTTTTTTTCTTTTCCAGTAAATATGATAATAAACACAATTTGAATCCCTTTCCTGGAAACACATTAAGGATTAGGTGCCAGGTTTCTTCCATCTGTTATAACAGGAAGGCCAACTGGTATTTTGTAGTTATTTTAAATGTAATAAGATGTCAAACACACTAAAAACATTCTATGTCTGTCACTTAGCATTAAGATTTCTCTCTTGCCCATGTTATTTTTCCCCTTTTGTATGGGCAATGGTTTTGCATAAAGATGGATAGGTAGAGAAAAGAGGAGGTGAGCATTATTCTTTGAGTCTCTGTACCTTAGAGTTAGGAGGGACCTCAAGGATCTAATAGACATTTCCCATCTAATGCAGGAATTGCATTTGCTGCCTCCTTTATAGGTAAAGTTATTTCTGCTCAAGAATTACCAAATGTAAACTACTGTTCAAGAGCCATCTATTTGTATCTATACTTCCTACCTGGATATGTGGGCAAAGTGAAAGGAAAGGAAATATATTATTGTAATTCTGAGATTGAGCAGATTCTTATTTTTAACTTTTTGCTTTTTAGGATTTACTGAGTGTATTAGTCTGTTCTCAAGGTGCTAATAAAGACATACACGAGACTGAGTAATTCATAAGTGCAAGAGGTTTAACTGACTCACAGTTCCACATGGCTGAGGAGGCTTCACAATCATGGCAAAAGGCGAAGGAGGAGCGAAGTTACATCTTACATGGCGACAGGCAGGAGAGCGTGTACAGGGGAACTCTCCTTTATAAAACCATCAGATCTTGTGAGACTTATTCATTATCATGAGAACAGCACAGGAAAGACCCACCCCCATAATTCAATTACCTCCCACAGGCTTCCTCCCACAATACGTGGGAATTATGGGCGCTACAATTCAAGATGAGATTTGGGTGAAGACAAACTATATCACTGAGTGTCTAGTATGTGCCAAGATTTCACATGTATATTAAATAAAATAACCTTACACACTGAAATATATCAGGCATTCATTAAATGTTATTTACATAAATGGGTTGCATTTCCAGTTTTTCCAGTTATTGTCGTATAAACATAATTTGGAGTAAAACATTTTCATGGAAATTATTTTTAAAATTGATGCATTAGTTCCTAGGCCGCCTTCAAAAGCTGAATTAATCTATAATATATGGCTATATCAAGATTACCTCTGTAGGAAAATCTAGTTTTTTCATCCTTCCTCTCTGATTATCTCTCTTCCTTCTTTCATTTGTTCATTCCTTCAACAAATTCCACATTCAGAGACTAGGAGCAAAGCTCTTTGTTATCTAGATTTCCATAGGGTGTGGCTGATTTTCATCTTAAGGATCAGGAGTGCTTTGACAGGAACAGGGCCTATTTTAAACTCAGGGGTACCTATATAATAATTTAGGCTTGCCTGGGTTTCTTCTTATAGAGTAAATTAGAAAACAAAATCAGAATTAGCTTGTGGCCGCTTCTCAGCACCCAAACCAAGGCAGAGATGCCCTCAGCTTGGATATTGCCTAGATGATGATAGATAAAGCCCTTCTCTCTTTTTCTTGAGAAAAACAATATTACTTTTTTATATACCTTCCTACAAAAATCACCATGAGAGATTTATCCAGATTTTAATTCAAGAAGAAGTTCTAGTCCTAGCACAGTAGAGGAGGACTTTTAACATGATTGCACCTAAATATAGAAGAAAAAGCATATGTGAACCACTTAAAAATAGCATAATCACTTAAAATAAAAGTTAAAAAGGGAAATTTGGTTTCTTTAAGATATTTCTAGAAGGAGGCTTGTTAAATATCTAACACTGTCATGTGTATATAGGTAAGTATATAAGAAATAGAAACTAGCAAGTAAATATATTGGTAATCTGAGTTCAAGAGAAATCATCCTAAATACACTTTTTATTAGATCTAAAATAAAAACCAAATGACATTTTACCTCCAAAAATGGATATTGCCCACTGTTTGAATATTTTCTATGTATGTCTTAAAAGATATATTACATATATTGCATTACAACATGTGTAATTATGAATACAACCATATTTATTGTAAATGGCTTTTATTATAGACATGTCCACTGCTTCTACAATCAGCACAATGTTGGATTTTGTGTTCCATTATACATTAAAAATGTCTCTTATGATCCTTTGGATCCAAGGAAAAGATCTCTCGAATAGGCCATGGTATTGGGCACCGGGAGGCCACTGAGTCAGTGCTGATCTGCATGCAGGCTCTTCGTGCCTTCCCTAGCAATGCCCAGTATAAAAGTGGATATTCCCTTTTATTTCTGTACTTAGTTAACTGCCTTAATGTATGCAGATCAAATTAACAAAACTGAAAGCATGTTAATAAAATTTATCAGTAGAACAGAGATGATGATGTCAGTGAAGTAAATGGCACCCTGGTATCCAGGAACAGCTAATACCACTTCTAAAAGTTGCTTTTGTTTATTGGTTTGAGCATGCCACTCCAATGTGCAAAAGTGTGGTTCTCGTTCTCAGTGTTATGCTCTCATAAAATTCACAGGTTCCCTTTCCAGGTGGCCAGTCCCCTTGTTACTGGTCCATCTGTTGACTCCCTTATCTAATCCTGGCTATTTTCCTTCATTATAAGAAAGGGCAAAGGAAAAAGAGTGGATGACTCAGCCTTCACGATCTGGCATCCTGCTGAAGGCAGGTGGATATCATCTTTGTGTATAAATGTAACATTATATTTTCCATCTAACCATGAAGGATTTAAATTCAGGCAAGAATGAACTCCCTTACACATTCTGCAGGCAACATATCACAAAGGAAAAAAATGAAAATATTCCATTAGGCTCAAGATTTCCTCTGAAAAAAACAAAGACATAGATGTGTACATGCTTTATGTTTAGGTTTCTATCACCACTTCAGTTGGATTTATGTGCTTTCAGTATGAATTTAGGAGTACATGTGCTATTATCTGAGGTTGTATGAGACAGCTATGAATTTAAGTTCTTAGAGGGATACCCCAACACATGACTTAGAGAAAAATTTTGTGAAAAAGCAATTCTTAAGGAAAATAGTTCTTTCCTCTTGTTCTTAGTGGAGGCTATCATGACTCAAATGGTTCAAGGAGATTCTACTCAAATTTCCATTTCTCAGCTTCTGATCTATTTGGTATAATTATAAACTGTATATTCAAAAACAAATAACTTTAATACTAGTAAGCTAGTATTACTAAGTGATTTTAGATACTATTAAACACGTTAGGCAGGAAATGTTTTGAAAGGGTATTAACAGAGAATGCAACAATTTATCGTTTCATATGTGAAACCATTTGGAATAAACACACACATATAAATCTGCATATATACATTATGGGCTTTAAGTTAGGAAATTCTATGTTCTAGTGATCTACTGCTGTGTAACAAACTACCCCAAAACTTAGTTGTTACAACAAAGACAACTTTATGATATCTCATAATTCTGTGGGTCAGGAGTTTGGTCAACATTTGGTTGGGTGATTTTTATACTCCACAAGGTACTGTTAGAGCTTCCCCAGTGCTATGCAACTAGAAGATGAACTTTCTGGAAAATCCAAGATAGCTTCACATATGTAGACCTTGGTGGGAACAGGTGAAGGGTTGGGATCAGCTGGGACTGTTGATTGGAGCACTTGTACATGGCTAATGCAGTGTGATGGCCTCAGGGTAGTTGAACTCAATACTCCAAGAGCAAGTGCTCCAGGAGGTAGTAAAATAGAAGCTGCTAGTCTCTTAGGGCCTGAACATAGACTGGCAAAACATAACTCTGCCACAGTCACTATAGGCCTTCCAGGCTGAAGAAGAGGAGAATTATACTCTACAATTTTTTTTTCTTTTTTTTGAAATGGAGCTCTGCTCTTGTCGCCCAGGTTGGAGTACAATGGCATGATCTCAGCTCACTGCAACCTCTGCCTCCCAGGTTCAAGTGATTCTCCTGCCTCAGCCTCCCAAGTAGCTGGGATTACAGGTGCACACCACCATGCCCAGTTGATCTGTGTATTTTTAGTAGAGATAGGGTTTTGCCATGTTGGCCAGGCTGGTCTCAAACTCCTGACCTCAAGTGATCCACCAGCCTCAGTTTCCCCAGTGCTGAGATTACAGATATGAGCCACTACACCCGACCTACTTTACATCTTAATGAAAGAAAGGACACAAAATTTGCAGCCATGTTTAATCTATCACACTCTGTCCTGGCTGAGAAGGAGAAATGTGGCATCATGGTTAAGAATGTCGAAGACTAGATTTGTCACTGATTCACTGTGAGGCTGTCATCTTTTCATCTAAAACTAAGAATAATAACAATACTCATCCATATCTCATAGAGTTATGCTAAAAATCAATGTGACAATCTACATACCTATACATACACACAGATACAAACACACATACAAAGCACTCAACAACTTTTTGCTATTTTGTTTTGTTTTGTTATGCATTTTGTTTTGTTTTTCATTGTTCATCTGAGCTTATGGTGGTGGAAGTGGGGAGATATTGTAGCCAGAAGTAAGAAGGCCACTTGGAGAACAAAGAAATGGGTATCATTGATCAGGCAATCCAATGTCATAACTCAAAATGTAGTATTTCTGACTTGGTTTTGCTTTTTGTTTTGGTTTTTGTGTTTTTTTCTTTCTTTTTTATTCTTTTTTTCTTTTTTTTTCTTTTTTTGAGGCTGCCTTTTGGTGGTGTTGTGCTTTTGTTGAAGTTTTTTTTTTTTCCAAATTCCCACTGCATTGAAGAATGATGCCTGCCCTTTCCTTCTTTCTGTTATTCTCACTGGACTCCAGCTTGCTGTTAGTGGCTTCGTGTGGCAGTTAGGAGGCTATATCATGCTTCTTTCAATACAGTAAATCGCCAATTTCAATTATATGACTCAAGTTATGCCCTCAAAAGGAGTGCATGTGTGTAAATATCTTTGTTAAGTTATATTGGATTCTTTCTTATTTCTGTTATTCTGAGAAATAGTGCTGAACTCTTTTCCCTTCCTCCTTCCCTTTTTCTTCAGCTCATTTACAACTAAACAGAAAGTACTTTCCTGGCAGGCTAGTTAAGGAAAAGACTGAGATATTATAGCAAAGAGTCTTAAAACATCCTATACATTAAAGATGGAGGCTTATTTCTCTTTCTTAATAGCCTGGGCCATGGAGACAAGTTCTGTTCCACAACATAACCCAGGGGTCCAGTCAAACTGAGAGGCTCTGCCGTCCTTAAGATATGTTTCCAAGGCTCTTCTAATTATCACCATTTCTAAGCAGTGGGAAGGAAAATAGGGACCAAGTCCTGGGCAAGCATTTCTGTAACTTTAGAAAGATGACCAGCCATGCACAGTGGCTCACACCTGTAATCCCAGCACTTTAGGAGGCCAAGGCAGGAAGATTGCTTGAGGCCAGGAGTTCAAGGTCAGCTTTTGGACAACGTAGCGAGACCCCATCGAAAGGAAGGAAGTAAGCAGGGAGGGAGGGAGGAAGGGAAGGAACGAAGGAAGGAAGGAAGGAAGGAAGGAAGGAAGGAAGGAAGGAAGGAAGGAAAAGAAAAAGCGAAGCCTGGTGAGGTGCACCTGTAGTCCCAGCTAATCAGGAGACTGAGGTGGGAAGGTGGCTTGAGCCCAGGAGATTGAGGCTACAGTGTTCTGTGATTGTGCCACTGCACTCCAGTCTGGGTGACAGAGCAAGACCCTGACTCAAAAAATAAATAAAGGAAACCTAGTAGTCACACATAATTTCCACTTATCTTAATGGCAAGAATTTCACCACATGTTCACAGCTAGCAGCAAGAGAGTTTGAAAATTAAAGTTTCCAGCCAGCATTCATGGGCCAGGAGGAAAGGATTTGAGGGCCTGGGGTAGTGGGTGGATGAGATATTAAATTGAATGCCACATTTCCTGCTTTATCAAATAACTCAGCGCTTTAATAACTAATACACAATGGTGACTATCCAGTTGTCAGTTGTCCCTTCAAGTCTCACAAGTTGGCCAGGCACAGTGGCTCATGCCTGTAATTCCAACACTTTGGGAGGCCAAGGTGGGAGGATCTCTTGAACCCAGGAGTTTGAGCCCCGCCTAAGCAACACAGGGAAACTTCATCACTACAAAAAAAAAAAAAAAGAAAGAAAAAATTGGCCAGACATGGTGGTGTGCACCTATAGTCCCAGTTACTTGGGAGGCTGAGGTGGGAGGATCACTTAAGCCTAGGAATTCAAGGCCATGATCATGGCTCTAGCCTGGGCAACAGAACAAGACTCTGCCTATTAAAAAAAAAAAAGAAGAAAGAAAGAAAGAAAAAAAGGAAGAAGAAGAAAGAAAAAAGACTCACAAGTTGTACTACCAAAATATGCTTCCCATACCCATTTTTGAGGGATTCTTTTTTTTTTAGTAAAATAATTAGACATTTATGGGTGAAGGCAGCGTCTCAATGGATGTTTTTCTGATTGTAAAGTCTTTTAGCCTTGTATTTATGAGGCTATAATATGTAATATGAAGCTGAAGGCTGTGAACCATTTTTTTTTTTTTTTTGGTTTTTGGTTTTTGGTTTTTTGTTTTTTTTGAGATGGAGTCTCGCTCTGTCGCCCAGGCTGGAGTGCAGTGGCCGTGTGAACCATTTTTTAAAACAATAACTATCATCCAAGCATGAATATTGCCTTTGGTACTACTAAGGACACAAGACTATAACTACAGAAGAATGTGGGTGAAATAATTAAAAACAACAGCAGCAGCAAATCTCTTGGTTATTTTGTAAAAACAAAATGATGTTCCCTAAGGTTTAAAGGATATCCGACAAAGTTCCATTGTGCAACCAAAATGTTTGTTTCTGGGTAGATAATACAGTACAGATACTGTAATATTGCAGTTTTTCAGCCATTTTTGATACATGCCTTGTTGATTTCCCCAGTCCTGATTCCCAAAACAGCTAAGAATCATAGAATTTTAGAGCTGGATGGGACTGACTGAGGTCTGATTTACTGGAGGGAACCATTGGAGGTTGAAGCATTTCTTGTGATGACTTTTCTCATGTTCTTTATAAAGAGGGTGTCAACCCATTGAACAGTTTAGAGAGAAAAGGAAATGCTGAGCTCCTTTCAATTTACATTAAAGCTCTATGCTCTTGGTTAGGATCTATGGAGCCCTGCTCAGGTGAGATAATTGAGCCCCAGAGAAGAGACTTCACTCTATGTTGACCATTCTGATATGTCATCTGGGGGTCTTTCCATAGTACAGTGTAATCTTGATGGAAGGGACTTTCTGCCTATGACCTATTTATAAAATCCCCCATCATAAGATAAAATATGCACTTATTTGTAGCTGCCTTTTTTTTTCAATCAACTTTATGTTTGTGGAATTCATTGAACTTTTCCAAATGGTTCTTTCTCCCTGCTATGTAGCATTGCAATGTAGGAATATACCCCCATTTATTTATGCATTTTACTACTGATGAGTCTATGGATAATTTCTAGTTTGTGATTCTTAAACAGGAGGCAACAAAAGCCAGTTACACATAGAAAAGTAGAAATACAAAGCAATATCTTTAAACACTCTTGTTATTCAAAAAGTTCGCCTCTTCTCCTACTGAGGGAATATATTTTAAAACTGACCCTCTCAATGGTAGTGTAAGGTTCCTTATCTTTTACTCGAAAGCTCAGAAAAAGCCTGCTGGATATGGTCTCGAAAGTGTAGTCCTCTCTTACATTTCCAAAGGGAAGGGTAATTTTTGCTAAGTTTACATATTTTATAAATCTGACATTATTGAAAGTAGGAGCAATAAGCCCCTTTCCTTTTTAAAAGAGACTGAGATCCCACTGTTCTACCAACTTACCCAAATTAAACAGTAGTATTAAGTTGGAGAGGGAAATGAATTTTGGCATTTTTCAAAGATTTGAATTTCAAAGGTTTATTATTATGCATAACAGAGGGAGGGAAATGACAATGCTATTTAATAAACTTCGCTAGAAACTTCACATTAAATACCTCTTGGACACAGCTTCAAGTACAGAAATTAGGAGTTATTATTCTAGCAATATTTCCTTCCTCGAGATTATTTTACCAGACCAACAAGCTGCCAGACACATGGTGGGATTGCTTCGTAGGAATGTAAAACTTCTAGACTAAAATCAAGGTTGGGTAAAAACAAAATATTGCCCCAAAGCACTTCAGATTTTACCATTGCAATGGTTTTGCCTTCCTTGATTTATACATTTAAAGGAGCAAAACTTAATCTGCTGTAATATATTACAATAGAATCCATCTTCTAAACTATATGATAATTTTATTAACAACTCTGTTGACAGTCTTCCTTAAAAATGTTACTGCTGAAAATTCACATGGTGGCTAATAACCACCATTGTTGCCATTTTATATTTGCATTTCATTCTTTCGCTCACTAAATATAATGTAATAAACATATATTAAGAGCCAAGGGAGTTTGACATGAATCCTGTATTTGCCACTAGCTAGCTGAGTGACCTTAGGCAAGTGATTTCATTCTGATACTTAGATTTTTTTCTCTTTGATGTGAGGCTAATGCCTCACTATGCTGACAGCATAGTGTTGTTATCAGAAAAAAAATGACAAGTGTATTAGGGTAATGCCCATTGTTATAACAACTAAACCCCAGAACTTCATTAGTTTAGTCCAGTAGAATTTAATTTCTTTCTTGCATGAAGTCCAGTGCAGGTGCTCCTGGTCAGCAAGTGGATCTCCTCCATACAACAGTTGAGGGATCCAGGCTCCTTCTACCTTGAAGTTTTACCACCACCCCTGCACTTCATTCTTCTCTGCATCCAGCCAACATAAAATCCCTAATCTGGAAGTGGATTACTGCACTTCTGTGCACATGCTATTGGCCAGGATGAGTCACATGGCAATACTTGGATGCAAAGGGAGCTGGGCACCTAATTTCTAGGGTTCTATATTACAGAAAGGGGAGCATGTGAAATCCATATACATTGTGAAGCTTTTGTTGCTGTTGTTGCTGGTGACATTTCAGGTAGTCTTCTTGTTAGCACCATCATCCTACACCGGCATTCCCATAATCATATTGAACATGGTGAATATCATCATGTTATCTTAGAAAAAATGACCAAGAAGTGATCACAGTTGGAAATGCAATTGCTATTAATTCCCAATTCATGGTGTATAGCACTGACAATATTTTGCTGATTTTCCCATCACATAGGCACCAAGTTATGCTAAATTATAAATTAGATATATTAAAATTCCAATGCCAAAATTATTCAAGAATCATAGTAAAAGACATCTACAGTAAACCCAAGTTTTTACTGCAGCATATAGTTATCGGAAGGGCCTTCTCTTTTCCAGGATCAGCTATTGTCCAGAGAAGAGCCCAGAGGGGCTGAAGAAAGTCCCCAGGAGACCATGCTAAGGAGACATATCCTAAATGATCATTTCACTGTGCTATCTTTTGTGCTGTAGGAGCCATAGGCTTTTGACCCCCAAAGATTCACTGAAAAATCACTGACATGAGGAAGATTGATTAGAGAAAAGACATACAAATGTATTTAATGTCTTCCGTAGAGGCATTAAATAAATGCCTTTAGAATGAACACTCCTCTTCCAATAGGTTACAGAAACTTATATTTTATCTTGAGGTTAAAGAAAGAATGGGAGCTTGTATCCTGGTAAGACCAGTTATGAGAGGTGGGAGAAGAATTCTATTGAGGGGCAATAAATGATAGAATGGGGAATAAATATTAATTTGTAAATAGCCCTCTCTGGATTTTAAATAATCATTGGAGACAATTCATTATGCCCATGAAAAGGTCTGCTCAGGTGTGGTCACATCTTGCTCAACTTTTCTGCAACAGATAATGAGATAACAGGGAAAGGAAGAAAAAACAATTGTTCACCTTGGTGGGTCTGGATCTTAGGCAGATAAAGGAACTTCATCTTCTTTGGGAGAGACTTTGGGTGGTGGAGGGAGGCCAGAGAATCCTTGAGGCTTCTTCAGTTCAGCATGTCAAAATGCCATATTTTGGGTTATTAGTCTCTGAGCCCCAACATTGTCTAGGAAAATAAATATACCTGGAAAACATACAATCACTTAATTACATCAAAACTCAAATCTTTGTTTTAGATTAAGTAATTAAAAATCAAATCAATTTTCATTCCACTCAGAGAAAAAAATCTGAAGCCCTGCAGTGGCAGCTGATGCCCTCAATCACTGCTTCTCAGACTTGAGTGCACATCAGAATCATCTGGAGAGCTTCACTGAAATGGATAGCTGAGTCTCCCTGCCCCACCCCTCAGAGCTGCTGAGTCAGTAGGTTTGTGGTGAAACTCCAAAATTTGCATTTTAAAACAAGCTCCCCAGTGATGCCGATGTTGCTGGTCTGGGACCACACTTGAAGAACTACTGCCCTATGTGGTCTGACTTCCTTTCTATCTCAGTCTCATGTCCCTCTGTTTGGCTCTTTGCTCACCCTTCCTCAGGGTCACAAGCCTCTTTGCTATTCCTTGAACCCACCAGGCATATCCACATCTCCAGGCCTTTACACTTGCTGTTGACCCTTACTAGAACTCTTTGGCCAGATACTCTAATGAATTGTATCCTTTCTATCTTCAAATATTTGCTCAACTATCACCTTCTTAGGGACATCCTCTCATCCCTAGCCACACAGTATAAAAATTCTATTCCCCTGCCACAGCATTCGCTATTCCATTTTCTGCTTTTATTTTTTTTCTCCCGGACTTTATCATCTTCTAATATACTACGTAATTTGCCTATTTACTTGTTTATTGTTTTCTCTCCTATCATGAGAGCCCCATAAGGGTGGTAAGGATCTTTGTCTGCTTCCCTGTTGCATCTTCAGTACCATGGACAGTACCCGACTTCAGCAGGTGCACAGTAAAATATTTGTCAAAGAAACGATGGAGAGAGGCCTAAGGGAAGAAAGAATGGAGAGAAAATTAAAATAATCTTAATCTACCACAGATTTTTGCTTGGAATGCGAATCACTTCTCACTTGCACACAGCCAGTTAACCGTGTAATCCACGTGCAGTGCCTCTGCTTTGCTGTATAATTCTGAAAGCCTTTAGTGCCCTGGTTGCCTTTATCCCCCTCATGCCAGCATTATCCTCAGGTTCTTCTGGGGTTTGAGAGCCTCAGGTGGCAGGCTGTAAGTGAGGATCTGAAAATATTTTACAATAGAAGTGGGCAACTTCAGATTTGGAAGGGAGAGACAGTCAGAAGCTAGTTATTGTTGTTTTTGCTGCTCTTATTGGGACTCTCAGTTCGTCTGAATTAGGCTGCACAAACCAAGCCCATTCTTGCCCTTCCCCTTTGACTTACCTGCTCTTATGGAGAAGCAAATATGAAGAAAAGAGCCAGAAGGTGAGACTTATACACTATAGCAGGGGTTTCTATGCATGGAAAGTTCAGTTTGAAGCTGACATGTCAACAGGACTACCATTTCTATTTGCTCAGAATGTTGGATTGTTTGGGGACAAGGCAATATCCAATGATAGATTCTAGTGGTTTAAAGAAAGAAACAACAACAGCAAAAAAAGCCCAAAAATTGTGATTTTTTTAATCTAAAATTGTACTACAACTTTTTAGTATTTAACTGCTAAGAACATTCCATTCTTTACTCATAACAGCAAATTCCCTTCTTATTTGGCCCAGTCTTTTTCAACAGGAAAGTTTCTTATACCCAATGCTCTATTGTTTAAAATTCATACAGTCAATGACATTAAAAGTGGCCAGCTTGGCCAGGCGCGGTGGCTCACGTCTGTAATCCCAGCACTTTGGGAGGCCGAGGCGAGCGGATCACGAGGTCAGGAGATCGAGACCATCCTGACTAACATGGTGAAACCCTGTCTCTACTAAAAATACAAAAAAAAAAATAGGCAGGCTTGGTGGCAGGCGCCTGTAGTCCCGGCTATTCTGGAGGCTGAGGCAGGAGAATGGCGTAAACCCGGGAGGCAGAGCTTGCAGTGAGTCCAGATCGTGCCACTGCACTCCAGCCTGGGAGACAGAGCGAGACTCCATCTCAAAAAAAAAAAAAAAAAAAAAAAAAGTGGCCAGCTTGACAACTTATTTCTCCCATAACTTTAAGAAAATATACAGCTCTGAGGTTTTCAACCAAATGGTAGCAGTAACTTACTTTTGGAAATAAGTCAAACACAATTGCAGTTGCCCATATGAAGCCCATATTCTCACCAGGAGGTGGTGCTAGCATATGACCCTCAGATGGAAAAGAGCAGAATTAGGCAACTGTTTGTGTGACCCATTTGACCAATCTAAATAAAGCAAAATTAAGGTTACATAAGGTTATTTGGCTCGATGTGAAATTCCTATGCATCAGTTTGTATCTTCTTGAAGACTGAAGGAAAGAAAACAGGCTCCGATGTTGTTAAACTTGACAGTGTTTCCAATTATGATTTATGGAAGGTCTCATTTTGATTGCCAGCTGTGTGTACACCTGCACACACACCCAAAATACCATTTTCAATCACCTGAGAAGATTGATAATTAGATGAGAACGACACCTGCCACGTATCTCATAGTTACTGTTGCAGACTTCTAAAGTCTTTATAGCCAATTATTTGGGGGGCTTTTTACCTGTTGCTGGGACATGTAGCTCCTTGAAATTGCCTTTTTAAGAGAGGGCAGAAGATCTCAGTGTGGTATCTTGAGTGGTGAGTTCCAGAAATTACAGCATTCCTCTGCCAACTACCAGAATTAGAGTTTATTCTTAGTGTATGCTGGAGCTGGCTCACATGAGCTTGTGAGAGCCAATTGTGCTCATCTTTAAAAATATTTTTTTCAATTAAAAAAAATGTTCAGCAATGTCACAATGGTAGCTTGAAATTAGCTTTGTGAAAGTACTTGCACCATAAAAGTTGACAGACATTACAATCAGGGTTTGTTTCACCCTTTTTCAGAGCCAGTTTTTAACCACTTAGCAGCATGCCACTATTACTTACTGCAAATATAGTCCTAATTCTCTATGTCTCACAGTAACCAATCATTGGCAATGTGACATTGAAGCTCCTTCCTTTGAAAAGCAGACTAATTTCCCCACCCATTGAATCTGGGCTGGTCTTATAGCTTGCATTGGTTATAGAAGCTAGTGGAACCAATCTTATGTGCCTTTTCCTAGCCTAGGTCTCAAGAGGTGTTACATCTGTGCTCTCTAAGAACCCTGATACCACCACAAGAACAAGCCCATGCTACCCTGCTGAAAGATGAGAGTTCATGTGGCCATCCCAGACCAGTCAGTTTCCAGACAACCCATAGTTGACCACAGAACACATGAATGAGCACAGGCAAGACCATAAGAACCACCCTACTGGACCCAGCACAAATTATCAGCCCACAATATTTGGGGCCAAATAAATGATTGTCATTTTAACTCACTAAGTGTTGGGATGGTGTGATATGCAGCAAAAACTAACTGATCAACTAATCTACTCATAATTCACAGTAAGTTTTAAACAAACAAATAACAGTGATATTTCCAGGATTAAATTATGGGCCAGTATCTGTTTGGGGAAACCCTACTTCACTAAAAGACTTACTGTGAAAATACTTTATCAAGTTTTCCTATTCATTACCTTCAGAAAGTAGATGGGCGTATTTGGATATTAGTGTCATTGATGTAAAATATTTTTAAAAACTGGAGAATCTGGGACTATCTATACAATGTTTACAAATGGTGGACCACTTCATTCCCTTCTTAAATAAGTATTGCTTCAGCCACAGGAGCTGCTTTTGTTTCTTGAACAAGGTAAATCCTTTTCTCTCTTGAGTACTTTATCCTTGGTTACTTTTGCCTGGAATGCTCTGTCTCAAGTTCACAAGACCTGCCCCTTCTTATCTATAAAGGCTGAACTCAAAGCATTCTCAACCCAATATCTGTATCACAAGTAGGCATGCAGCTGCTCTCCTACAAGTTACATTTTCATAATGCTATCCAGTAGAAATATAATATAAGGTACATCTTCAATTTTAAATACTCCAGTAGTCATATTTTGAAATATAAAAGAGGTAAAACTAATTTTAATTAATCTGTTTCATTTTATCCAAAATGTTTACCACTTTAATATATAACCAATCTAAAAATATTAGTAATACAAGTGATCAAAAAATAACCTGTACAGTATTATTCATACCAGCTTTATTTGTAATAGCCAAAAACTAGAAACAACCAAACTATCCCTCAGTGAGTGAGTGGTTTAACAAAGTATGGTACATGCATGCCATGAAATACCACTCACCAATAAAAAAGAATGAACTATTGATACACGCAACAACGTGGATGGAGTGTAAGGGCCTTGGGCTGAGAGGGAAACAGGACCATCCCAAATGGTCATATAGTCTATTATTTCATTCATATAATAGTCTCAATATTATGCATTTGTGGAGATAGAAAACAGATTACAGGTTGCCAGGACTTAGCGATGGTGAGGGTAGTGAGGGAACATGTGACTTTAAAAGGATAGCACATATTTGTGGGGATAGAACAGTTCTATACACTGATTGTGCTGGTAGTTACAGGAATCACTACATGTGATAAAATGGCATAGACATATATACATACATTGTACCAATGCTAAAGTCCTGGTTTTGATATGATAACCCTAACTATGTAAGACGTAACTATGGGGGGGGGGTACAATTAAAGTAAAATGTACACTTATATGTGTACTTTTTAAAACATTACAAATTCACAGAAAGTTGTGAAGATAGTATGGAGAGATTTGTGGGCCCTTTATCTCTGTAACATTTTATTTCTTTCCTTTACAATAATAATAGCTAACAATTATGGAATGCTCATTCCATGCCAGGCAGTGTTTCATGTGCTTAACAAGTGTTAACTCATTAAATATTCACAACAACCTTTTGACATAGATATTAATTAGTTGCACTTTATTAAAAAGCTGAGGCATAAAAAGATTAAGTAATTTGCCCCAGTAAGTAGAGGAGCAAAAGTTTGAACCCAGAAGACTGACTCTAGACTTCACTGTGCTTGTTTTTTCTTCTCCCTTCTACTCTATAAGGTCTTGATCACCACTGCCTTGCCTATAGTGCTTGGTATACAGCAAGTAGTTACTTAAAATTTTTAGAGGAGTGATAAAAACATACGAGGAAAAAATCAAAAAGGACTGGGTCCTCTCTCTCCCACTCTGTCCCTGAAAAGCTGTGTGTTTATCTGGGTTCCTTAGAAGCATTTGGGATGCATTCCTGTCATATGCTGTTGATCTCACCCTGTGTGCTGCCTGCTTGTTAGAAGCCAGTCTGCTTGAACCATGAATTGTCTCTATCAAGGGAAATGTTTTGTCTCAGTGACTATTCATTCAACAAATATTATTGCTCATCTACTATGTGCTGGGCACAGATAAGATCAAGATGACCTTAAGGAGCTTATTACTTGCTAAGGAAGACCAACTTTGATTTCCAACAATGTTGGTAGGAAAGGAAAGTATCTAGGCTTTCTGAAAGGCAACTTGCTAGCATTTTAAAAAGTTTTGAACATGCTTGCTTTTATGGGATGAATGCCATCCATCTCCCAAGTTCATATATTGAAATCCTAACCTCCAATGCCTCCAAATGTGACTGAATTTGGGAGGCAGGGACTTTAAACAGATGATTAAATTAAAATGAGGTCATTATTTTGGCCCCTAATCTAATATGGCCCATGTCCTTATGAGAAAAGGAAACTTGAACACAGTCATATATAGGGGGAAGACATCATCTACAAGCCAATGAGAGAAATCTCAGTCTCAGAAGAAACCAACCCTCCCGACACCTTGATCTTGGACTTCCAGCCTCCAGAAGTAAGAACAAAATTTATCTTGCTTAAGCCAACCAATCTGTGTTACTTTGTTTTGGCAGCCCTAGGAAACTAATACATAAGCCTTTCCTCCATTATTTCCACATCTGACAATCTATGCCACAGACTTGCTCATATTTATGCAGAATGATACACCTAGCAGAGTTCTAACAGCAATGGTGCTTTTTAGAGCCCCAAAACTTAAATGTTAATCAATAGAAGAATCAATAGATGAATTATAGTACATTGCATTTTATAAAATGCTATGGAGACTTTAAAAAGCAAGTGTGATATGTGTGCTGATATGGAAAGATAGCCAAGGTTTGCTTTTTTATTTTTTTTTAACATAACACCCAAAATAGGCTAAATGACTCAAAAAAAAGCAAGTCCCACCCAGTGTACTTAGAGTGGTCATATATTTATGTATAAAAAATCAGGATGTGTGCAGGGATAACACAAACAAATAGAAAATGGTCTGAATTTGAAACTTTGCAATAGGAACAAAGTAGTTCCCTTTTAGCTTTTACTTTGTGTGCTTCTTTTTGTTTGAACCATCCACAACTGTGAGCTTGGATAAGGGGTTTGGATTTGTGTGTAATGACAATGAGAAGTCATAGAAAATGTTTAGGAGAGCGAGCATAATACAGACGTACATTTTAGAAACATTGGTCTCCCTACAGGGTGGAGAACTGCTTGGACAGGTAAGTCTAGTGGAAGGGAAACTGAGCTAGACAACTTTGTAGCAGCCTAAGAGAGAAATGATGGTGGCGTGGACAGGGTAGACAGAATGTGTTCATGCGTGTCTGTAATTTGAAATAATCTTTTCTCTAGCACAATAGACAAGGAACTGTGGGAACACTTAAGAAGAAAGGTATTCTGAGGTCTAAAGTGGCCTCCCTAAGGAAGTTCCATTTGATCTGAGGCCAGAAAAGAGACTTTGGCTGAGGGCCAAGATGAGAGGGTAGAGACAGGCAGGGGAGGGTGAAGTTGGGGGGGATGGGGGATTTTAAGGTAATGGGGGTGACTAAGGATGGTAAGGCTTAATGAAAGGGAGAAGGAATTTATGCAGTTAGAGAGGTACCAAGGGGTGGTCCCAAGGAGACTTGTAAGCTCTGATAAGGAGTTTGGTTTTGTTTTTAAGGTCAGTGAGAAGTCATAGAAAAGGTTTAAGAGAGAGACAGCATGATACAGACTTATATTTTTCAAAAGATTGATCTGCCTACAGGGTGGAAAACTGCTTGGCAGGGGCAAGTTTAGTTGAAGGGAAACTGAGCTAGATAATTTTATAGTAGACTAGGAGAGAAATGATGCTGACATGGACAGAGCAGTGACAGTGGGTGTGGTAGACAGAATAGTGCCCTCCTTGCAAAATGTCAGCGTCCTAATCCCTGAAATATGTAAGGGGAATTACGGTTGCAGGTAGAATTGCTGTTGCTAATAAGATGACTTTAAAATAGGGAGATTATCCAGGCTGGTCCGATATAATACAAGAGTCCTTAAAAGTAGAAGAGAAAGACAAAACAAGCGAGTCAGAGGAAAATGGGAAAGATGAGCCAGGCACGATGGCTCATGCCTGTAATCCCAGCACTTTGGGAGGCTGAGACAGGCAGATCACCTGAGGTCAGGAGTTGGAGACCAGGCTGGCCAACATGGCAAAACCCCATCTCTACTAAAAATATAAAAACTAGCCAGGCATTGTGGTGCATGCCTGTAATCCCAGCCACTCGGGAGGCTGAGGTCAAAGAATCACTTGAACCCAGGAGGCGGAGGTTGCAGTGAGCCGAGATCACCAAGATCACCAAGATCACACTACAGCACTCCAGCCTGGGGGGTGGGGGGTGGGGGCAGCATGTGACCCTGAGAAAGAAAGAAAGGAAGGGAAGGGAAGGGAAGGGAAGGGAAAGAAAGGAAAGAAAACAAGGAAAAGAAAAGAGAAGAAAAAGAAAGTGGGAAAGATGGAATAACAGAGAGAGATGCAGTATCAGCCAAGGAATACAAGTGACTTCTAGAAACTGGAAGAGACAAGGAAATGTATTCTCCTCTAGAGACTTCAGAAAGGGACATACCTCTGCCAATGCCTTGATTTTTACCCATTGAGACTCATGTTATACTTCTGACTTCCAGAACTGTAAGAAAATAAATTGCATTATCTAAGCTGCTAAGTTTGTGGAAATTTGTTACATCAACTTTAGGAAACTAATACAGTGGGAATTCAGAGAGAGGTATAGATGTAGTGAACATCTGGGGAGCAGATGCAATTTAATGCAATGTGGCGCTATCTATATAAGGATTAAGATATGTATGAAAGAAAGAGGTAGAGCAAGTAGGAGATCATGAGTTAAGTTTTGGAGATGCTGAGTGTCAAAAAATAAGAATAATCCAAGAGGAGCTTTGGAAGAATAGACACGGAGCTTAAGAGAGAGGTTTGGGCTCTGTCTCCATATTTGGGCTGATTGGCATAAAGAAGAAGTAAACTTATAGTAAAGAATAAAACCATGGTGAAGTAGTGGCTTTTGATTGTTATATTTAACACATTTCCATGCAGTTTTTCTGAGTATTTACTGCGTTGATGGTACTCTAAAACCCATGATTTTCTTCTTGCTATTATCTCAATATTACATTGTCATTCTGACAATGTGAAAATGATTCAAATTTAAATATGTTTTCCTTAAAGTGTGCCTTTTGTCAGTACTGGATATTGGATAGCAGAAAGTTGAGAAGGATGAGTTGAAGCCAGGGTGAGGAGTTGAAGCCAGGATGAGGGGTTAAGTTAGAGCAGAAAGGTATGATGATGTTGAGGGTCTAGAAAGTGTGCAGTTCAGATGGATGTATATGCTAAATCCAACTGTGGGCACAGATTTCAGAATCAGGGCAGAATCAGAAGGCTTAGATAAGAAGAAACCAGCAGACAGGTAAGATTCAAGCGTCATGATCAGAGGGAAGGGTCTAAGACATTCACAGAAGTAGAGAAGGACAAATAAGAAACAAAGATTCAGGTATGAAGTCAGGGTTTACATCCCAGTGGTAGAAATTAGAAGCCAGCTCACCTGGCTAGTTTTTTGTATTTTTTAGTAGAGACGGGTTTCACCAGGTTAGCCAGGATGGTCTCGATCTCCTGACCTCATGATCTGCCTGTCTCGGCCTCCCAAAGTGCTGGGATTACAGGCTTGAGCCACCGCGCCCGTCCCAACTACTCGGGAGGCTGAGGCAGGAGAATGGCCTAAACCCGGGAGGCGGAGCTTGCAGTGAGCCGAGATCCGGCCACTGCACTCCAGCCTGGGCAACAGAGCGAGACTCCGTCTCAAAAAAAAAAAAAAAAAAAAAAAAAAAGAAATTAGAAGCCAGAATCAGATCCACAAAAGAAAAAAAGGGGCTACAGCTGTTTCTACACCTGTGGAGAAGGCAAGTGTGTTTGGATTATGACACAGGTCACAAAAACAGGCCCAGGTCACAAAGCAACTGAATAATGAGCATCTGTACAATAGAAATGGGGACCAGGTACAAGGATAATCATTTTGTTGACCCAACAGGCTTTAATACAGTTTCTTCTGGAGTGGGAAGCACCCAGTGGAACGTAGTGACTGTCTGATGGGTCCTGTTAGGAGACACTGCAATAGATGAATCCAAGGAGAGGAAACTATGTCATTTATAACAACTTTGACACATAATGATATGTTTTTTTTAGAAAACAACTTTATTTTTAGATTATATGATGAACCCATCCCAAGATTTTGTATTTTCCTATGGATCCCAAATATGTAATCCAAGTTGTATTTTCCCTAAAATCAGCATAGCTAAAAGCCTGGAGAATCTTTTGTTCTTGATTCTGAGGCTATAATGAATGTACACCTGGGCAATGACATCTCAGAAAGGGGATGGTGTTGTTGGTGCCATCCCCTCTGTAATGTGATTTCGGAAACAGCCACCTTTCTCCCATAAGTGACTGGTCAGTCATTAAATCTAAATTATATGAACACAGGTATGTATTGCTAAAGTACTTAAATTTCCATTATTACATTTACCAAGTTCTGAAAAATAGATCTGAGACTAAGAAAAGAAAAATCCCTCTTCATGAGGGAGTCAATAAGAAAAGACTCACTCTTAAGAGGTACGTTAAAGTCACCGTTTTAAAATTCTGTGGTCTTATTCTTTCTACTATGTCTCTAGCTGGCTGAATGACTGGAAATCTTAATAGTTCAGTAATTACATTGACGCTTCACTTTATTAGACCAACACCGTTTGACATATTTCTTTCTTAATCCCAAATGTTATATTACAATTTGAGATTTTTGAGGGGGGATATGAACAAAAAGATTTTTTAATAGGTGAACTCCTGCTCTGCCTGCCCCACCACACCCTGTGCCTGCCCCAACCTATCTTCAGTATGGCTCCTGCCTGCCAACTACTTTCTCTCATGCAGTCAAAGCTCCTGGGGCATATCCATGTCATTATCTTTTATTACTATTATTATTATCATGAAATATACAAAACAAAAAATTTACCATTTTAACCAATTTTTATTGTACTGTTCAGTGGCATTAAATACATTCATACTTTTGTGTGACCATCACCACCATCCATGCCATTAAACTTAAAATGTTACCATGGATGGGACACAGGGCTGAGCCATGAGTCATTGTTTTGAAAAGGTTGAAGAATGCTGGAACCTTCTCGATTTGTAATAGGGGTCAGGTAGCTACTCTTCTACCTCTACGTGTCCACCTGATGTGACGAGAGATGGCACTTCAGCCACTGATTGGACCTGGCTTGTAGTAGAGTTCCTACTCCATTCCCTAAAATCCTGATTTGGATTGCATTTGCTAGGAGCCAGACACAGATCTAAGCCACTTTTCATGTCTTAGTTCACTGAATGTTCACAACAACACACTGAGGGGGAGAATATTGCTATTCCCATTTATCATAGGAGGATACTGAGGCAAAAGGATGCAAAGCAGGTTGCCCAAGAATGCAGAACTGATAAATGTAGCAGGACTCAGATTCAGATCCAGGAAGTCTGGGTCCCTGCTTTCAACCACAATCCTAAATTAATCCCTGAGGAGGCAACAGGATTGTTTGATAAAATTATTTTGTCATTACCCTTTTAGATAACTTCATAAAGAAAGTAATTTCACAGAATGCCCATCTTGCTTTTTTGAACACTTCAAGCTTTATGCCCAAGAGAAAAATAAGGCAACAAAAATACTTTTAAAATAGTTATAAAGGAATACATGCAAAAAGCAGGGGTCTCCACATGGCTAATGGAGACTTTGGCCCCTTTTAATGGGTGGTGGCTTCTTGTGGATATTCCCTAGTCCCTAGGCATTGCTGGTGAATCCTGGGAAGTGGGGACCACAAGCCCCACAAGTATGCTACGTGCCAGTCAGAGTCCTGATGGGAAGCAGAAGGTAAACTCCAGAAGGGTCTACCTGGCACATGGAAGCAAGGTTCTGAGAACCTATAAAAAATGTTGGAATACCCACAAACTAAAAACTGTAGGAAGATATCGTATCTAGCCCTACAGGGACTGAAAACTGGCGGGAAAACTGGAGGGAAAAGGGAATGCCAACAGGAGCTTGTACATGTTGGGGAATTTTGGCAAGAAAACCAGAGAAACACATTTGGCAAGAAAACCAGGGAATTTTGCAAAGAAAGCCAGGGGAATAAATCCCCATCCTCTTTCTCCACCTACAAATTGCCTCTAATTGGTCAAATCCCCCTAGAAGCTAAAGAGAAGGAAGTTCTAGTGATGCAGTCATAGAAATCAACTTAAAGGCACAGAGAAGAGCAGAGACTGAATCCAGGGCTGGGGAGAGAGTTGTAGTGTATCAACTCAGAAGAACCAGCAAAGTCCCCACTGCAACCAGATAATATGAGCAGTATTAACCACTCCCTTGTCTATCATGGAAGCAACATTCAGATCATCCAGTCCCTTGTAGGGCTTTCTTCTAATATCTTCTCACTGAGTTATCCGAACAATTACAGGAGCCAAGCATATCTGGAGTTAACTCCATGTAGAATGGAGGACTCCCCATGTGAGAGAGGCTGCCAGGGCCACAGAGCATGCTGCACCATGGGGACTGGACTAGTATTCAAGTCAGCAGAGCATGGACCAGTTTGTCCTCACAATGTGGACTGCCGGGTTTGGAATTCCTTTTCGGTTCCTTCCTATTGAGTGAACTTGGGCACATTTTTTAAAATTCCTGTAGGCCTCAGTTTCCTTATCTGTATAGCAGAAATACTAATAGTCCTTACAATATAAATTGCTGTAAACAGAATATGTGAATTTGTACATATAGAGCAGTATCTGACACACAATTCATCCTAGATGATTATTATTTAAGTAGCATCTTCTGGTCCCTAATGAGGTGCTGTGCCATCACCCCAACCTACAGGTGCTGCTGCATTAGCCTGCTATTTCTTCTTTGACTCCCTGCTCCCTATGCCTGTTCATAGAGACCTGAATTGGGAGATGCTTGCATGTTGGAACTTTTAGACTAGGCATACGCTTAAGGCAGGGCAACCCACTAAGTTAGGGACAGAGCTGGGCTGTCCCCAATAACAGGTTGAGGGCTGAGATAACCATGAAGATGTCAGAGCAGAAATGGGGTATGGGAGTCTGGGGATCTGGATTTCCTTCAGTTTCTTCTATGACTTAAGACTTACCTTTCATAGAAGAACATAGGGTGACTGAAACCATCCATCAAAGCAGTGTTTGCTGTGAGTTTTGCAATAAACTTTGAGAAATGAGGATTCTGGGATCTGTTTACTATCCTCCTCTAGGAACTAAACTAATATTAGCATAATAAAGACCTTGAAATGTCCCACAAAAGGACCTTATGCAATTCATTGTTTCCCAAACTTAGTTAGCTAAGGAACCAACTTGGTTAATGCTGAATCAAACTGCCAGGTGAATGTTCACATAATGAAACAAATAATAAAGTGTTTAATAATGAAACAAAGATATGGATAAATATTTCACATTAATTCTTGAATTGCCTACTTTTCAACCTGTGGCTAACTTTCTGTACTGAAAGATACCTACCCAGCTGTTAGGAAGTAGATCTGCTGGACACGGAGGAGTGGAAGGAGGTATGCTGTGCCCTTGGTTTACATGGGTGCTGAGCAGCAGGGATCTTTTCTTCTATGGAAGGGGCTGCTCAGCTTCACCTGCTCAGTGACACAGTTTGTAGTTTCTCAGAAAGCGCCTTTCTGGAGAGACGTGACAGGACCCAAGAAACCTCACTATCCGTACCAACTGGATTCCCTAAGAAGGGTAGGATGGTGTAACTGGCAGAGAAGGTAAATACAGGGCAGCCATACATTGCTCTCACAAGTGATTAAAAGCTTGTGTTTTGAGATTCTAAATCTCCAGTTTTACAAGTTTCTAACCTGGGCTCTGAGCATCTGTTTCCTCTTCTATGAAAGGGCGATGATAATAACACCTCCTCTGCAGAAAAGAGTTAGTCTAGCAGGCTTGAGGATGCATATCCTAGAAAAAAGCCTATTTGCAAGGTTGGCCCTTGGTTGGCATCTGGGAACTTGGATTTTAGGAAGTTCCTCACCATTCCCTGATAAAGAATGGCTTATTGTGCCTAAACTGTTTATGCAAAAAAAAAAGAAAAAGAAAAAAAAAAGGTTTATGTTGAACTCCTGTTTTCCTCCTGGAATTTAAATATGGACTAAGCAAGGGTGCCTATGTGACCAGTACCAAATAAAATCCTCAGGCCCTTCATCTCTGATGGGCTTCTCTGGTAGACGGCATTTTACGTGTGTTGTTACAATCAGTCCTGGGGGAATTAACAACAATCCGTGTGAGTTCTCTAGGAGAAGACCTCTGAAAGCCTGCACCTGGTATCCTCTGGACTTGGTCCCATGCCCCTTTTCCCACTGCTAATTTTGTTTTGTATCCTTTCACTGTAATAAATCATAGCCATGAGTATGACTGTATGCAGAGTCCTATGAGTTCTCCTGGCGAATCATCAAGCCTGGAGGTGGTCTTGGGGACCCGTGACAGAGGGCTGCCATGAATGTGGGATAAGACGCATTGAACTTTTAGTGCCCTAGTAGGTAGACTGAGCATGAGCACATCACAGAGAAGAAATCATCTGCCAAGCAGATCTTCACTTTCCTACTAGGCGTCCCTCTGTCCCATGGTGCTAAAAGGCACTAGGACCCTGTCTCTGTCTTTACCTGAGTGTGGGCCTCCTCCTTGCTAACAGAGCAGTAGACACTGCTGATAGAATGTCACGATCCATCTTGGAGATTTGTCTCTGCATCTGTGAACTTCCCAGGAATAATTGCTTCAGGATTTAGAGCTGTTTTGTGTTTTCCTTTTAAGTTGTTCCTTTGTAACTCTTTAACTCAAATTTACTGGAGAGATAGAACTGTTTGTTTGACCATTAAAATTATAGTTGTGTGGTGTCACAGGATGTAGCGTATGTAGACTAATTCAGCTGTGAATTTCCTCTCCACAACTCTCTTATTTAAACACAGAAACAGTATTAGTTCATTGATATTTTCTTTTGAATGCTCTCATTGAGTGGCATAGCAACCACTGGGAAATTCACAATGAGAAAGGGAATAACAAGACATTTCTATTCTGCCTCTAAAAATATTTGGCCTAGCATCTTCAGTGCTTGTTCAGGTATGAATAGAGGCCAAATAACTCTTCTCAAATGATTTTTCTGAAATAATTTCTGTCTTGCTTTTTTTAAAAATGGTCATAGCTAAAGTTTCTTAAACTGTCAAGCAGACTCAGCCAACAAATGGCCAAATTATATTTTCAAATGTATTTTATGCTCACTAAATAATTCTGAGAGATGGTGTATAGAGCTAATTATTGGTGTAATTTCCTGCCACTGAAAACGTTCCAGGTCTTCAACCAAATAGTAATATCACAATCAAAACTCCTTTGAGTTAGCACTCAATTGTGTAGCAGCTAATATAGTTACCCAGATTGGATGTTGTTACTTGAAACTTTGAAGCAGCTAAAATAGAAACCTAAAAATGGCAAGCATCTGAAGATGCAAGGTAGAGGATGATAATCAGGGATTTTATTATGTTGGCTTTTTCTGTATAGCAGTCTACTCCAAAGCATAATGGTTTAAAGCAAAAAAACATTTATTTGTGTCTTGATTCTGTACTTCTAAGTCCAACTGGGTAGGTCTGCTGGTTTTGACTAGGCTCTGTCATGTGGATAGCTGCTGGTCAGCTGGGCAGCTCTGCTTCTCAGGGTCGATTAGTTGCTGGCTGGGGAGACAGGTAACTGGGATACACAGCCCCTCATCTTCCAGCAGGATAGGCTGGCTTTGTTTTCATGCTGACTGCCGTTTCCAAGGACAGCAAGAGGGCGAGCAAGCCCCAGTGTGCAGGCACTGTGCGTATTGGTGTCATATTTTCTCTTGTCTCATTGGTCACATCAAATTTTATATCCAAGTTCAGAGTCAGTGTGGGAGAGGCCTCCTTGAAGGCATGGATACCAGGAAGAATGACACATTGTGGGCCATTTCTGCAGCAGTCTGTGACAGCAGGGTTCCTTTACTTCTTCACACTTCGGTTTGGGTGTGCCCGAGTGTTTAAGGTCAGCTCACTTGTATTTGTTGACCTACTTGTAGTAACGTACTTACAGAATTGTTTTAAATTATAATTATATTTTCCAGGAAAGATAATGTATCAAGGTAGTTGAAGTCCTTATAATCTTTCATCCATTTTCATTACAGCCCTTCCAAATTAGTCTGAAGTAACAAGCAGAATGAATGTGATGGGTTTTGATGGAGTCCAGGGAGTGAAGGCTGTGAATGATCTGAGCATTGCTGAGAGAATATTTATGTAGGTAGAGGATGGAAAAAGAACTTGAGAAAACTGGAAGGCATGGGAAGACCCTGCTTACTACACAGGGACAAGTGTTTAAAAGAAATAACAGTTTTAACAGAGAATGAAGGGAGGTAGAGAAGGAACAATGGGGAGAGTGAGAGAACACGGAGCTCCAACCCCTTGTGCTATTTACTGAATAAATGTGCTGTTCAGGATGATTTTAGTCCATCAACAAATATTTTGTGAGCCCTACTATAGGTCAGGCAAACAGTAATGAAAAAGCAGGAAGCATCCTTTCCCTCATGGATCGTACATTCTAGTAGTTAAAACAGACACTGAGCACACCATTACATGTAATTAATTACTCACAAGTGGATGAATGCTGTGAAGAATATATACATAGAAGTGTAGGAATATGGGCGCGGTGGCTCATGCCTGTAATTCCAGCACTTTGGGAGGCCGAGGCGGGCAGATCATGAGGTCAAGAGATGGAGACCATCCTGGCTAACACGGTGAAACCCTGTCTCTACTAAAAATACAAAAAAAAATTAGGCGGGCGTGGTGGCAGGCATCTGTAGTCCCAGCTACTCGGGAGGCTGAGACAGGAAAATGGCGTGAACCCCGGAGGGGGAGCTTGCAGTGAGCCGAGATTGCGCCACTGCACTCCAGCCTGGGCGACAGAGCGAGACTCTGTCTCAAAAACAAAAAGAAGTGTAGGAATATATGACCCACTATTCCAGTCCAAGGACTGAGATAATCTTCCTCAGCAAATCAACATGTAGGCCAAAACATCATCTTTTACAATGCCCATGGCAGTGTTGTAAGGATTCCCAAAATGGTGATTGTTCTATTCACAGATGAGTAGCTGCAGAAAGGAAAACGCAATTACCTGGGATCACAGTGAATAGGTGACCTACCTGGGATGCAAACCCGGGTTACCTTATGTGTTTGCAACATCATAAAGCATACTTTGCCTATTTTACATATTTTCTAGAGGTGTTCTAGTCACTGGCTATGTTTCACCTGGGTAAACGATGTTGTTTCAAACAGGTAAAGTACACTGTAAAAAAATTGTAAATATAATATGCAGTGAAAAGTGAGTCTTCCTCCCTGCCTTCTTCCCCTGGTTCCCTTCTCTGCAGGAAATATCAGTCAACTTTCTTGTATATTTGTCCAGAGGTGTATAATTAATACTTGAAGTAATTACTTTGTGACAGATGTTTTTCTAAGTGCTTTGTAAATATTTACTTGTTTGATCCTTTATGTGGTGATTATCATTATCAACCCATTTTTCATGTATGTATATGTTTTATTCCACACAAATGTTTTGGATTTTAAGTACATACCAAAGTTTGAAATGTTTCTTCCTGTGTACTGGTCAGCTTTAATAATGCTACATAACAAACAAGGCCAAAATCTCAGTGGCTTCATTACATACATTTATTTCTCATTTGCGAGTCAGCCGTGGCTCAGTAATTTCTCAGTTGGGCTTGCCTGGTCTTGTCTTCAGACTGGAAGTTGGGCTTGTGTCTGCCCTTACGCATCTCTCCTTCCAAGACCTAGGCTGAGGAAGTGTCATCTACCTGAGAGAGAGATCTTTGTGGCAAGAGACAGGAGCACAAGGAAAAAGTGGAAACATACAATGCCTCCAAAAACTTCTGCCCTAAACTTGCTAACACTGTCTCTTCCATCCACAGTCAAAGCAGGTCACATGGCCAAATTAAAGTCATTGCGGCAGGGAACTATCATCCACATGGCAAGTTTAAGGAGAGAACAAAAAGATTTGAATAAAATTATTTAATTTATACACCCTGAAAATTCAACTTTTATCTTTTGCAGCTGGGATCTAGAGGAATAACTGAAAAGATATTGCCCTGAATGAATTAACAATAGCTTTCTCATGGTCTTCTGCTGGCAAGATATAAACAGCTGACTCTTTTCTATTTATATTTCCCAGGTTTTGGCATCATGTTTGGGAAGAAAAAGAAAAAGATTGAAATATCTGGCCCATCCAACTTTGAACACAGGGTTCACACTGGGTTTGATCCACAAGAGCAGAAGTTTACCGGCCTTCCCCAGCAATGGCACAGCCTGTTAGCAGATACAGCCAACAGGCCAAAGCCTATGGTGGATCCTTCATGCATCACACCCATCCAGCTGGCTCCTATGAAGGTATGGCAAGGGTTCCATCTTTGGGTGGGCTTAAGAATCATTCTCGTATGTGATGCACTGCATCAGCTTTATAAGCAAGCTATAAAATGCCTAAACCACGTATATTTTTAACATTCACAGATTATTCACAATTATTCTTTCATGATTATAATTTTCACCATTTCTTATAAATTGCAGCACATGAAAAGGAACTTTGGCTTTAGAAGTGATTTTTTTAAAATCAGACACATAAAATGCGATCACAAAATAGGACACTTTTATTTCGGCTTTAAATGGTGTTTTTGTTAGACTTTATACTGAAGCGTATTATCCATCCACTCTGGTTAATATTGGCAATAGCCTCTGACCAACATTAGACCACCTTTTGTTGTTCTCCATTTGCTCTCAAAATATTTAAACTTTTCTTTCATATAAAATTTACTGCCAATAGATTTTAATAATAATATTTATAAATATATATACACAAGCATATATAGGCATATACATATGTATGTTTTATATGATCAAATAAATATGTGTATATATATACACACAAACATATACACACATATTTGTCTTTATAGCTTTCAAATTTGTCCTTATAGCCTAAGAGAGAGCTATTGCAAATAAAAGCAAGTAATTTGAGTCCTAGAATAAGATATAATTTATCTTAAATATGTAGCTAGGAAATTTTTGGCAATAAATTTTCATAAAAGTAATTACATGTAAGCAGACAGCAGACCCAAAAAAATTTCAGTTACGCAAAGTTACTACAAAGAAAATCCAGGAATTGCAGTTTTCTTCTGCACTTCAGAATGATAAGAATTCTATAGACTATCAGGCAATTTCCCAAAAGTTCTCTATGGGAGTTAAACATCATTGAAAATTATAATGATATTATCCAGTGGATCATTCCAGAGTTTCATAATCTTTACAAAACTTGAGTTCAGATTCTTTCCTTGCTCATTATATTAGTAGATATCTGTGCTATTTGAATATGTTATTCTGCATTAACATGAATACTGCATAAACTGTATTTGAATAATATGCAGAACAAAACTGAATGCATTTTTAAAGGGATGCAAAGAAAGAGTGGAGCTGATACATTATGGTAAAGGCTTATGAAATATCACCTGACCTGACTAAATTAGAACTGTGAGTCCATTGTTCATGCATAGTGCTGGTCATTCTATTCTGGTATTGAACATATGAGGCTGTGCTGCCCAAAGATTGATACAGAGTCTTATAATTCTGCATTTTGTGAGTTTGATTTTCTGGTAGAATTTCAAAACTTTTCAAACCAACTAAAATGTTAAGTACACACACACACACAAATGGATATTTGAGAAGATAAAGCTTTGGGAACAAAAGGAGGCTGTCATTTTAAACAGATATCAATTGATATTTATTAGAAACTGACTAACCAACTCTACTAGTTTGTATCTAGCAATATCCTACCATTGAACATAATTTTCTCCCTAAGAGAAGGCTAACACTTAACTAATGATCATATAATAAGGTGGACCATATCTTTAAAAAGTTGGGATTAGAAAAAAATCTGCTTGTTTAGTTTCATTATTTTTCCTATATCCCAAGTTTTTACACAACCCAGAAAATGGAATGAGCAGTGTGCCCTGAAAAGTCTTCTACTATTTATCACCATGGTGAAGGAAAAATTCTCACATGAAACTAGGACTTATTTTCTTACCCTGGAGTATCATTATCATTATCATTGGATAAGAAACATTCTAGACAGAAGCAGAGTCTTAAAGAAACATTCTAGCTGAAGACCCAGGACATGCGCCGTCTTGTTAGAGTGTATGCATTATTTGGTCAGGACAAAGTGTCATTTACTTCACCATGGTTTTTCACTTGTCCAGATCCTAGCAGGTCCTGTTTGGGAGCAAAGAAAGAGGCTCTCGTCTTAGTGATAACACATCATGTTCAGTGGATGTGGATTTAGTAGAACCTTCGACTTCATTTCTTCCATCTCCTAGGTGGGCTGGCTCGTTATCCTTTCCTCTCTGACAATCATTCCCACTGAGAGTTGGAGCAAGATTTAGCAACTTCTAAGCTGCTAAACCTTGTGCTTCTCTTACTCACTAGCATGGGCTTTCCAGCCCTTGTGCCAAATGCATGAGCATTCAGTCCATATGAAATGAAAAGACTAAAATATTAGTTATAGACACTTAAATGTTCACTGGGTGATGACTGGAAGATACATCTCAAGTATAGAGCAGGTCCTGGATGTCTGCAAATGAGACTTCAGGCACAATTGTACCCCTCAGGGAAAAAATAAAATAAAAACAGACAAGGAGTGACAAAAACAAGATCCAGCTAGGTTGGATCTCACCCATAAAGATTAAGATTAACCAAATCCATTTAACTGAAGGACACCCAAAAAATCCAGCACCTCATACTAACACTAAACTCCCATAAAGCAAATCTTATCTTTCTCCAAATATGAGTATAAATATTTTGCCACATATGAGTTCAGTTAACACCATTAGCAGACAGTAGATGATATTGGTGGTCAAACAGAATCCTGTGACTACCAGACTCTTACAATAAGTAAAAATTAAAAGGTTTAAGGGGCCAAACTATGTCATATAGTTTGTATGATCCAATTTTTCAGAAATGGCTTCTCTGGAAAAATTTTACAAGTCACCTAAGAATGACATATTATAAAGTATAGAGAATATATCTCAGAAGTCACAAAAGTCCTTGAAATAAGAAGTAATGAATAAATGGGCAGAAAAGACTGAATATAGTCATGCATGTTTAAAGCCATTTTGGCAAAATTATTTAAGTTAAATAGAACTAACCATTCTAGTTGGTTTGGTCAAAGTGTCCTTTAAATTGAGAAAGGAAAATGAGAAAAGAGATCATGACATTAAAACAGTCAGTGGAGGAAGTGTGTCACCCCGGATGTTGTGGAAAATACCAGTTCTTCAGTACTTGTCAGCAAGCTTCAGCAAGCTAGTTCCGAGTGGAAATCTGCCGTTGCCACCAACACTCTTCCTTGATTAGTTAGGATTTCAGCTGTTCCTGTTTAGAACCTCGTGCTTACCCATTGTCATGCTTACCAGGACATACCTCTCCTCTGTGTACACTTATTTAGGCCAGGGTTTCTCCAACCATACAGAAGATCAGAATCACCCAAAGAGTCTGATAAAACCCAGATTGCTGGGCTCCATTCTCAGAGTTTGTGATTCAGTAGAACTGGGATGGGGCCCAAGAATTTGCATTTCTAATATGTTTCCAGGTGGTACTGATGCTGCTGGTCTGAGGACCACACTTTGAGAGCTTTGATTTAAGTAGTATAAAGGAATGTATCCACATAAGGTATAATCAATGTGAGTTTACACTGGCCGGGATTTCCAAACTGTCAGAAATTTAACCAGAAGCCACAAGTTAGCTTGTACTTGTGTCAAAAGTTTGTGTGCCCAAACTTTTGGGCTAGCCATGTAGGCCATGTAGGCTAGCCAAGATAACCTGAACACCCGGAGGGGGAGGTTCCCTTTAAAACATTTGGCAAATATCATTGAGAAATTCCTTTAATATCTAATGTGATTCTGTCCATGAGAACATCATAAGCAATATTAGCAAAATCTGTGCTGAATTAGATGCATTACGTAAAGGGCAGGTTGAATGGTCATATTTGTTTGTGATTGCCCAGTAGTTCTCAAGCTTAGACTTTCATAAGAATTTCCTTGGGGGTGTATTATAGCTCACATTTCCAAGCCCCACCCTAGGGATTTTGATTCAGTACGTCTGGAGTGAGCCTGATAACTTGCTTTTCTAACACGCTCTCAGATGCTGCTGGTGCTGCTGATGGATAGACATACTTTAAGAACTGCTGTTCTAGGTGGACTAAAGCCACGACATAATGATCACCCTTTCCCTTTGTTACAGCCTAGAAATCATTTGAAATGCTAAAAAAAAAAAAAGAAGATAATATTTAAAAGCTTTTGTAGCTTCTACCTAAAATGAAAAAAGTATATCTTAACATTTGCTTCATATTTCTTTTTAATTTTCAAGTAGAATTATATAAATAATGTTAAATAGCTTTATTTGGCATATCTGAATTTTATTAAGTGATGTCATAATGTATATAATCTCTAACTTACTTTTTTACTTAATATTATTTTGAGATAAATTCACACTGATGTGTAGAAAATGAGTTTATTTAAAAATTACTCTAGCTTTTTTTCAATCTATCCATTTATCTACTAAGGGATATTGTCAAGTATTTGCTACTATAAGTATTAATAATATTGTCATGGACATCTGTGTTTGTGTCTTCTTGGGCCTATGGTGAAAAGTTTTCTTGCAGTGGTTCTCAAAAGTGTGGTGTAAACCTATGGGGATTCCTCAGACTCTTTTAGGGAGTCTACAAAATTAAAGTTTGCTTTTTTTACTCTCGTTTCCTGTGTATACAATGGAGAAGCTATATTACAAGTGATGATGTCATTGATTGATGGATGCTTAATGGATCGTGTGCTTTATATTCTTATGTTTTAAATTTTCTTGACTGAGCACAGTGGCTCATGCCTGTAATCCAGCACTCTGGGAGGCCAAAGCAAGATTGCTTAAGTTCAGGAGTTTCAGACCAGCCCAGGCAACATAGCAAGACCTCATCTCCACTAAATAAAAAAAAAAAAAAAAAAAAAAAATTAGTCAGGCAAGCTGGTGTGCACCTGTCATCCCAGCTACTCTGGAGACTGAGGTGGAAGGATCACTTGAGCCTAGGAGGTCAAAGCTACAGTGAGTCGTGATGGAACCGCTGCACTCCAGCCTGCATAACAGAGCAAGACCCTGTCTCAAATAAATAAATACATTTATCAGTTTTAATATCTAATGCAGTGAATATTAATAGATATAACATAAACTAAGGTCTCTTTTAGGTCCTCAATAATTTTAAGAGGTTTTTGAGACAAAAAGGTTGAGAACGACTGTCTTGGAACTTATATTAAATGTGATTGTCTGTGACTTCTGCAACTTACCTTGCCCACACTACTGACTTTTTTGTTTTTTTAAATGAAAATAGAGACTTTTGTCTTTTTTAGTTGGCCAGCAATCTTCTAATCTCTACAACCTTTTCAAAGATTATTGAATACAATATTCCATCCCTTTTTGTGTATACTATATAATTTATCTGAACCAGCTGTTTTGAAGTTTTTTAAATTGTTAGATCCTTATTTACCATTCCTTTTCTAATTTTAGCCTTCAAAGCCTTCCTAACAATCTTCTTTTTATCTTTTAAAGATTGAAGAGTCACAGAGAAGACCAGTGCAAAACTGGCTCTGACTTAGTTTTCTTTGTCTTTGTAGTCTTCGGTATTTTATAATCTTTCAAAGCTGAGGTTCCGTCCCTTCCTTTTTTTATCGACTGCTGCTGACTACTGCTTTAAAAACCTCTCTATTCACAAAAGCAGGTAAAATCAAGAGAGGTAAATCTTTAGGTCTGGACATCCCATTCTTGAAGATCACTGTTTCATTTTCTCTCCCATCGTAATCTATGTTGAAAGCTCATCCAAGATGGAGTCTACTTTAATTACTCTGAAATTCTCTACCTTTCTCTATTTTTGTGATTCTCAATTTTGCATTGTGTTTAGAGCTATATCTTTTTTCTTAGTTTTATTTCCATGGGATTCTCTCTTTCCTTGAATAGTTTTTAAAATCTGCTTTCCCAAAATACAGGGCAACTATCTGACATTTTCTAGCAGTATTTCCCTTTGACCTAAGGTAACAGTTTTCCCAAAGGTTCCTCCTCAATTACACATAACTGATGTGCTCTTCCTTGTTACTCAGAGTTAAGCCAGAAGGAGTTATTTCTTTTAGTGTCTCCTTTACTTTCTGAGAGTTGCTGCCAAGCAGTTTAAACTGTTTCCAGATGTTTGCCATGCTCCTAGCTGAGTGAAGCTCCCAGCCATTCTGAGAGCTGGGGCTGCCCCCTCATGACTTTTCTGGCTCCCTTAACAGGTCTCTTCTTAAAGTTCATAGATTAGATTCCCCATTACTTTCCTATCCTCATAAATCGGTGTTTTTTGTTTGCTTGTTTTTTGTTTTTTGTTTTTTTTTTACTCTCCCTTCTTTTAGACCTGTTTCTGCTAAAATATAATGTTGAGCCTAGAATCATCTTTTTTGCAACATGAAGTCCAATGCCTTCATGTTCACTGAGCTGGGTCACCACTTTTCATTTCTAAGTTCTCATCTAGGTGAACATCAGGACACTTCTAAGAGATAACAATGGAGCCAGGAGAAGATCTTGGAAAGAGATATATTCAAAGGAAGGAGGAAGAGCTAGTCCCAAGACCCTGTGGCAGGAACAAGCTTGAGGAGTTTAAAGGAAAAACAGATCATCTGTTGGGTAGAGCAGAGCACGATGGGTAGAGACGTGGGGGATACGGCCAGATGGACAAGTAGGGATTGGATGGCACGGGGGCACTTTTGGAAGCCACAGTCATGAGTTTGCTGTTTTGTGAAGCCTCTGTGCATGAAGGACACAGATCTCAGATGAAGAAATGGTCCTATTACGAAATTAATTGATTTATTTAAAGGTCAGACCCAATGTATAGTGTACCAAATATATTGATCTGATGTGTAATCCTGCAGGTGTTAGAAGTATATTAGTCAAATGGTTGTGAACAGCTGGGATGCCGGAAGTCCTTCCAATTTAATGATTATCAGAAGACATTTAATAAAAATACAAACCTTCTTTTTTTTTTTTTTTTTTTTTTTTTTTTTTTTTTTTTTGAGACAGAGTTTCGTTCTGTCGCCCAGGCTGGAGTGCAGTGGCCGGATCTCAGCTCATGCAAGCTCCGCCTCCTGGGTTTACACCATTCTCCTGCCTCAGCCTCCCGAGCAGCTGGGACTACAGGCGCCCGCCACCTCGCCCGGCTAGTTTTTGTATTTTTTTTTTTAGTAGAGACAGGGTTTCACCGTGTTAGCCAGGATGGTCTCGATCTCCTGACCTCGTGATCCGCCCATCTCGGCCTCCCAAAGTGCTGGGATTACAGGCTTGAGCCACCGCGCCCGGCCCAAACCTTCTTAAAGAGGGAAGAGTGTATATGTTATAAAGATAGTTAATTTCACTGCTAAGCAAAATATAATTATAAAATGAAACCCATTAGGCAGATTACCTATGTTTTAAAACCTCTCGTCAAAAATGTCACTTCAGAACTGCATTGAGTTCTTCAGAACCAGGGCCCTCAGCAGGAGGAGAGATTGCTGATCCTTTGTTAAAGTTGTTTATGTTATCTTTATACTTGCAAAACCAGTGAGGACAACGGACTTGGACACTCACATTTCTCTCGGTGCCTATTACTTCCTGGAATCCCTCGTTCCAGTGTCAGTATCCCTTTTCAGCCCTCCCACCACCACAAAGACTGTGCAGTAGGAACATCACACGGGCCCCCATTTTCTCATTTGCCTAAATTCAGGAGATGTGGGCAAGGTACCTTGTTTCCAAATAAAAGAAGAAATCCAAAACCAAAGCCAGATTTATCATATTTCTTCATTTTTATGATCCCATCCAATCTGGAAACTTCAGCAAAGCAGTTTTTCATTGTATTAATGAAGTTATTATTTGATGTGTACCATGTCAACACACCATCTTTCCCCATAAATGTCTCTCTCTCACACCCCTTTAAAAGTAACAAACTACATCAGCCACTAATAAGAACCATCTTTGTTTCCATCAGTGTTTTGCAGTGTTTTACGTAAGTCACTTTAAGGTTTCCTTAAACTTTGAACAAACTTGAGCTCACATGGTCTAGTTGTTACTCTAAAAAACAAAAGCTGATGTTTTCAGAGAAGACAGTATCACCCCAGGGAATTTATCCCTGCAGGTAGCCACCTCTTCCTCCATTTGGCAGAGGCCAATGTTAACCACACACCTCCAGGCCTCTTGGCAGGGCCATCCTGGTACCCAGTGTGATAGCTCTGTAATCACAAATGGGTGATGTCACAGCTGTCACACCTGCAGCTCCCTGGAACCAGCAGAGAATAACTGGACATTCATGGTCCATGATCCTGGCATTTGGAAGACAGCTCCTAGGCTCCCAACTAAAACTGGGTCACGGAGACCCTATGCTCTCAAAAATAATCCTTCTAAATCCAAAGAAAAAAGGCATGTGGCTCTCTGTGACTCCCACTCATGCTTGGAACTTGAAAGATTTAATCTCCTGCCACCCTCAAGACCAAGGTAAACACAAATTGAACGTACCATTTTAAAGCAATTGTCAGTTATAGGTTATATTGAAAACTTATTTACTCCCAATTGGTGGTTAGATCTATTCCTGAAGCCCTCTTCTCATGGTTCAAAATGCCGTTCCCAGCATTCCTGCAGTGGCTGTGTTCCCCTACTGTAACTCCTGGGAGGAAGCGATAGAGAAGAACCCACACAGGGATTGCATATACTGAGGGGCCCTGTGAGTACCTCCACTTGAGTGTTTTAGCCCAACTCTACTCCCAGAGTGGAAGCTGGTGTGAAGGCAATGCAGGTGTCAAATCTATAGTAATCTCTAGTTTTTGCTGAAATCTCTTAGGCAACAGGCCTGACCAAAATCAAGAGTATGGTTACCAAACATCGGATAGTGTTTTACAGAGTACAAAATATTTAAGATTTATTCTTTTGTGGCACTTGTAATAACAAATAGTTTTAACCCAGTTGTACAGATGAGTCTTGACTGAGTATGATTGATTTGTTCAAATTCACCCAATTTCTAAGTTGAACCCAGTTATTTATTTATTTATTTAGAAACAGGGTCTCACTCTATCACCGAGGCTGAAGTGCAGTGACACGATCATAGCTCACTGCCACCCTTGTATTCCTGGGCTCAAGCAATCCTCCCACCTCAGCCTCCTGAGTGAGTAGCTAGAACCACATATGCACACCACCATCCCTGACTAATTTTTTATTTATTTTCTTATGAACACTGGGTCTGGCTATGTTGCCCAGGCTGGTCTTGAACTCCTGGCCTCAAGCAATCCTCTGGCCTTGGCTTTCCAAGTCAAGAACCCAGTTCTAATACCATAAACTCAGCTGCATTTGGTTGCTACATACCCATTGTTTATAACTCCTGTGCTCTTCTTCCCTAAAGTGTTAATGATTACTTTGTGTATTCCCTCCCTCAAAGTATTTGCTTTCGAAATGAGGAGCATAGGAAAAAGACAATCATAATTCCAAAAAGAGAAATTTATATTGCAATATCAGACAGGTAAGTGGGATGGAGGTATTTTTGAGCAGGGGACATTTTCCAGTTTGCCTCAAGTAGCACAAGAAAGATTGATAGGCCTGGAGAATGTTGGCAAAAAAAAAAAAAAAAGATAAGAGATATCACTTATTGCTCACGGCCCCATGTACCACATGCTGTGTTCCATAGGTGCTTCACATACACCATCTCTGTAGACTAAATTATTAAACTCGATTTTTTGGCTGGGCATGGTGGCTCATGCCTGTAATCCCAGCACTTTAAAGGCCAAGGTGGGTGGATCACTTGAGGCCACGAGTTCAAGACCAGCCTGGCCAACATGGGGAAACCCTGTGTCTACTAAAAATACAAAAAATAATGGGACATGGTGGCATGCACCTGTAATCCCAGCTACTCTGGAGGCTGAGGCATGAGAACCACTTGAACCTGGGAGGCGGAGGCTGCAGTGAGCAGAGATCACGCCACTGCAATCCAGCCTGAGTAATGGAGTGACACCCTGTCTCAAATACTAAATAAATAAACCCAATTTTTCATTCTTCTCACCACAGCCTCATAAAGGGCTGAGTTCTTCCCCACTCCTTGAATTTGCATGTGACTTGCATGGCCAATGGGGTGACGTGAACAGACTTCTAATGGACAGCTAAGATTTCCCTCTGTGCTTATGCCAACATCATAAGAATATGCCTTAGATGACAGACTGCCTGCATCTCTGAAACTTGAAGCAGAGCCACCCAGCCCAACCTCATTGTATGAACCTGAGTGTGGGTGGTTTGTTGTGCAGCCTTATAGGACAACTGACTGATACACTATCTTACTTAGCCCCATACCAGCCTTTTCAATTAGAGAGTAGTAACTCCATCTTTTGGGTAAGGAAAGCAAGTCTTAGAAAGGTTAAAGGATTTGTTGAAGATCCCACTTCTGTAACTGGAAAGGCCCAGGACTCAAACTTTATACCTATCTGACTCCAAGACCCGTGCTTATAATCACCACACCACTGTGCCTCCTGGTAATAAGTATGTTTGGGCATGAAAAACTGTTATATGCATAAATGATGCTAAGTCAGAAAACAAAATTGCTTCCTTCTTACCTTTTCACCTTGCAGATTGTGTAACTGAGACTCAGGTAGGCACAGTGGTTTTTCCTAAGACCGCAGAGCACATCAATGTCATACATTATTTCTGTGGTTAAGGAATGCTTTTGATTTGATCATGTAGAAATTCCAGATTTAGCCCATGAGCTCTCCCTTGAGAATCTGAAAAGGACATCATTATAAACACCTACCTGACTATGATTCCCTATCATTACTGCCATATGACTTTATTTTTCAGTTGTAGAGTACTCAGAGAGCTTTACGGAGTCTTTCATTATACATGTAATCCATGCAGTCTTCTCAAGTGAATTAGGCAGAATATTTAAATAGGAAATGTCAATGAAATCATACAATGAGAAGCAAATGAGTGAACTTTCAAATGTGTGCCGCTCACTCCTGCTCCACTATGACCTCGATGCTCCCTGAGCTCATCATATTTTAGGTCAAACAGCACACCCTCCAGATCACAAGCGTGTCTCCAGAACTGTGTTGGTTTCCCATAGAGTGGACCTCTCTGAACTCCTGACAGCTGAACTCATCAAATAAGGACAGCTGTGCTTTGATAGATGGGAAATTCTATGTAATGTGAAATGATATTTTCGGGGACATCTTCTTTTCCCCAGCTCTTCTCTCCCAGCAGTAGTGACCTAACTGAAAATAATCCTTCTAAATGAAAAGAGAAAAGGCATGTGGCTCTCTGTGACTCCCACTCATGCTTGGAACTTGAAAGATTTAATTTTATCTCTCATTTAGCATCATATAGAAATTGGGACAGTAAGATGGCAGCTAGAGGCTGCTTTAGTGGAACTATCAAATCCTATCCTTTTTAATGTTTTATTGTGTAATTTTAAGTGGAAGCATTATGCTGCCAACTTTATATTGATGATAAATCTATCACTTTAAAATCATTTCCAAGCAGCACATCATTATCTAATTGATTGGCTGCTACTACTGTTACCTTTAAGATTAAATCCTGCCCAAGAAGGTACCTAAGTGTTTGCTGGAATCACTGAATCCATCACCTGTTGAGAATCTTCCTATCAGCTTTCTATTACTGTATGACAATTACCACTAAGTTAATGGCTTCAAAGAACGCATATTTATTATCACAGTTTCTCTGAGTTCAGATTCTAGGCATGGCTTAACAGGATCTTCTTGCTCAAGGTTTCACAAGGCTGCAATTAGGGGGCCAGCTGGGCTTCATTCCCATCTGGAGTCTCAAATGGGGAAGAATCCACTTCCAAGCTTATTTAGTCAGAATTCTGTGGGCAGAATTCTTTTCTTTGCAGCTGCAGAATGCGTGACAGCTTGCTTCTTCAAAGCTAGCAGGAAAGCAAGAGCTAGTCTGCTTGGGAGATATATATATATATATATATATATATATATATATATATGATATATATATATATATATATATCTCATAATGTACTCACAGAAGTGATATCCCATCAGCGTTGCCATATAATGCAAGGTAACCATGAGAGTGACATCCCATCACCTTTGCCATGTAACATAACACAGAAGGCACAGCCTGTTACCTTTGCTGTATTCTATTGGTTAGAAGCAAGCCACAGATCCTGCCTATACTCATGGAGAGGGGATAATCAAATGATCACTAGGAGGTGGGAAACATTGAGGGGTCACCCTAGGGTCTATCTACCCTGGTTCCCAATGTCATTCCCACATGCAAAATGCATTCATCCCAGCCCAAGATCCCAAAATCTCATCCCATTGCAGCATCATCCCAAAGTCCAAACTCTCATCATCTAAATTGTGATTAGGTATTGATGGAGTGCTTGGGAGTCATCTATTAAATGTAGCTGCTGGGGCACAATTCCTCTCCATCCATGGACCTATGAAGCTAAAGAGACAAATTATATGCCCCCAGCCTTTTCCAACATATAATGGCGGGACAGCGCAGGATAACAGGTGTAAAAATTCTGATTCAAAATGGGGGCAGGAGGAGGGCAAGCAGGTGGAAGGTAAAAAGGAATTACCGGTCCGTGGCTCTTCTGAAATCCAGCCAGGCAAATGTTAGGAGTTCTCTGATTACATTTCAAAGCTTGGGAATGGCCCTCTGTGGCTTAGGCTCCATCCTCAGGGTTCTTGGTTCTGCCCTTCTTTTTCATGAAAGGCAGCACATGTTTGCATCCTGAGTACTTTTATCAGCATGCTTTCCAATGCTAGTAGAATGGGAAGGGTCTGAAAGCCTCCTTTATTTCATACTCTTTTTGTCCCTTTCAGGCCAAGTGGTCAGTATTCCTGATGAAACAATTTCTTAAGAACTTTGTAGAGTTTGTATGGATTCACTGCAGTTCATTCCACTAGGTGAAGCCATATCCACAGATATTTTAAAGATAAACCTCCCTATTCCTTGGCCTCCTTCTGAGATGACTGAGGGACAATGCCCATATGCTTCCTTGAGGTTTTCTGGCTCGATTAAGAAGATCTATAGGGAAAACCCTTAATTTCTTAAATGAGCCTTTCATGTAGCTGCATACTTTTGTCTTCTGATCTTTCTAAGTTTCTAACAAAGAGCTGTACAGTCACACTCAGACTTTTCCCTAGTGCATGCTCTCCTGAGAGTGAATCTCTTCATTTTAGCATCTGTGCCATCTAGAGATCATCGGAATTTTTTACATTGTCAGATTCTGATTCTGTTTTTTAAGAAAAATTGTCCTCCCAATTTTCCTCTTTCCTCACACATTTTACTATAAGCAGAAAGAAGAAACCAGGGGGTTCCTTCAACACTTCTTAGAAATCTTTATACAGCCAAGTTTATCACTTTCAATTCTGCTTTCCAGATAACCTCAGGAGACTATTTCACCAAACTTTACATTACAAAAGATTCTCCTTCCTCCTTCCTTCAGTTTCCAATGAGTGTTCCTCACTTTTGAGCCTTCACCATCAGCATCCTCAAAGTCCAGATTTCTGCTCTGAGTCTGTTCATGTCATTTAGGCTTTTTCTACCATATTCCTCAAAATTCCCCCAGCTTTCACCCACCTGGTTACGAAACCCCTTCCACATTGTTATGGATTGAATTGTGTCCCTCCCAAACGTTCATGTTGAGGTGTTAACCCCCAATGTGACTTTGTTTAAAGATACAGACTTTAGAGAAGTAATTAAGGCTATGTGAGGTTCACAAGGGTAGGACCCTAATCCAATAGGGCTGGTGCCTTTATTAAAAAAGGAAGAGCTCAGTCATGATGGCTCACACCTGTAATCCCAGTGCTTTGAGGGGCCAAGGCAAGAGGATCACTTGGGTCCAGCAGTTCAAGACCAGGTTGAACAACATAGCAAGACCCTGTGTGTATTTTTTAAAAATTAAAAAAGAAAAAAAAGAGGAGGAGGAAGAGACACCAAAGGTGCCCACCCAGAGAAAAGGCTATGTGAGGATATAGGTAAGAAGGCAGCCACCCCAGTCTGTGTTATTTTGTTATAGCAGCCCAAGCAAACTAATACTCACATTTTTAGTAGTTCCCCACTTCCAGGTATCAAAAGCTATATTAGTTTTCTATTGCTATGTAACACATTACCATAAATGTAACAGCTGAAAACAACACACATTTGTTAATATCCTTGCAGTTTCTATGGGTCAGGAGTCTGGCACAGCTTCACTGACTCCTCAGGTCTCAGGATGCTGAAATTCAGGTGTCAGCTTGGCTACATTCTCCACTGCCTTCCCATCCAGAGGCTTGACAGGGCAAGAACTCACTTCGCAAAATTCATTTCCTTGCAGCTCTGAGGGAATGGGGTACTGAGGCCAGAAAGGAGAAGAAGCCTGGTTTGTTGATGAACAGGCAACCCCATCGGCAAGCAGGCTCAGTTGTGCCAGGGATGCTCTGAGACCATGTGGAGCACACCTCACAAGTAGCCCAGCAAGGAGCAAGGAAGCTGGGACATCTACCCACCAACTCCAAGCTTTCTTGGTTGTGGGTTGCTCCCAGGAGTTAATTCCCTGACAACTCCACACTTGGTCGTGCATTCCCCAACAGCCAGAGGACACCTTGTGGTAGAGAGACTCGGGGAACCTTCAGCATGGATAGGAAATGTCTGCAGGTGGCCTCTGGGGTGGACTGAGGGGATAAACGCACGACACCGGTGGCAACTGCTATCAGTATAATATCAACTTTCATTTCCTTAACAGATGTTTATTGTGCACCTACTATGTTCTGAGAGAAAAAACAACAGTATTTGGTCTTCATCTCCATAGCGTGCACAGTCTAGTGAGGGAGAAAGAATTGTAAAGACAAATGAAAACATAATGTTATAACAGAAGTATAAATATTTTGTTATGAAAGCTTTGAGAACAAAATGACTATACTTCCTAGAAAATTTTGAGGAGATATAACTTTGGATTTTATGGAAGAGTATAATCTTATATTCATATCTAATGAATGAATACTCCTATGTAAAACAATAGTAACTTTACAAAGAGGCAATGACAATGTATTGCCTTAGAGCCCTCTGGAGCCAAACCGTCCAAGAAAAATTAAAAATCTTGATTCTTCATATTCCGGCTATATGACCTAGTGCAAGTTACTTAACCTCTGTGAGCTTCTGTTTCCTCATCTGTTAAAAGTGGATATAACAGTACTACCTCACAGGGCTGGAGTAAGGATTGAATAGCTTAATACATTAAAACATTAGCAGTCAAGAAATAAAAAATGAATCAAAGCAAATCGTCACATGTACAAAGTATAATGAAAATTCCCTTTTTAAAGAGGAGAACAATATTTTGAGTTTTTCTCTCTCAATTAATAAAAAAAAAAACGTACATGTATGTCTTCATCATTTTAGGAATACTGTTTGGAATAATTTATATGTTACTCTCTAAACCATACAAGTGTGAGTTCTTAGAGTTCTTATAAATTTGAATGGAAAGGCCAGGCGCAATGGCTCATGCTTGTAATCCCAGCACTTTGGGAGGCATGAGGCAGGAGGATCACTTGAGGTCAGGAGTTCGAGACCAGCTGGGCCAACATGGTGAAACCCTGTCTCTACTAAATTTACAAAAATTACCCAGGGGTGGTGGTGAGCACCTGCAATCCCAGCTACTTGGGAGACTGAGGCAGGAGAATCACTTGAACCTGGGAGGCAGAGGTTGCAGTAAGCAGAGATCGTGCCACTGCACTCTAGCCTGAGTGAAAGAGCGAGACTCCATTTAAAAAAAAAAGAAAAGAAAAAGAAAAAACATTGAATGGAAAAATACCCCAGATCTCTTTCACTTGTGGGTGCATTCAAGTGTGAAGTTTCTAAGGGCAGGCTTCCAGTGCTATCTTTCCCCTGAAACCTGCAGGCCGCTGCAGTGCTGCAGGCCATTGCTCCCACCTAGAAGCAGGAGGCAGAGCAATGACTGCTTGCAGCAGCATCTGACATCAGCAGCCCTCACCTCCCACCTCATGGGTCAGCAGCATCTTTGCATGTGAGTTGTGAGGCTGAAAACCTCATTGGCTGGAAACCACAAGCCAAGTTCACTTTCTGAAGTCTGTAGGTGTGGGGAAAAGGAGCACTTTTTGAACAACACTAGGGAGAGGTGCATGAGGAAATAGCTTTCTTCAAATCTCCATGTCCTAAAGCCAGATCTCACTTAGGTTACAGCAGAAAGCTGGAGAAACAGCTGAATGTGATAAACCTTCTCTAGAAATGAAACCCTGTGGTATGTTTAGCAGATATTTTTATCTATAGAAGAAAATGTGCTTCCTTTGAGAGTTATTTCTAAAAACCTTTCATTTTTATGTTTTCACCACTTGAGAGCACTAAGTATTCATCATAGGCAGCTTAGCAAAATTAGAAAACTACGGAGAAAAAATAAAGAACGGTCATTTTTTTTGAATTTTAAATTTTGATGTATTTCTTGCACCATTTTAACACAGACACATGTGCGTACACATACACGGAAGAATGAGATTGTTGACTGTATTTACGCAGTTTTGATTTCATTTTTTCACCAAATTTCAGGGGTTACCAAAGTTTCTTGGTTCGCAGTAACTTGTCACAGCACCTCCTAGAAAAATAAATAAATAAAAATAAAAGCCATTCCATTTATTAGGTAATTCAGTCCAAACTGTATGTATGTCATAACAACAAATACATGTACATTGCAATTTGTAAAATACTTATATTTCATTCTGAAACACGTGTGAAATATGCAGGCCTGCTGGACACTGTCTCACTTCTCCAACCTTGGAACCAGGCTAGATACCACACCCTCACCCTCATTTCCTGTTCCACATTGATTTTCACACAGGACTTTCTGTTTGTTTTAGGTCATGGCAACTGCCAGATACACCACTTTACATTTAATGTCATCAAAATACATGTAGTGTAATCTAATGTTGAAAGATGCACTAGTAATTTAGAAGGTATCTGACAAGTTAAATGTTGTTTCCTTCAAAATTTTAAAATAGTCTGCCACACCATTGTGAGTTTGCTGCAGTTCCCTGGTTACCTTGGCATATAGTTTGGGAACTACGAACTTAGTCTCATTACACTGACTGCAAGATTATTTTTATTTTTTTTATTTTTTTTCTCTTTCTGTTTTTGTTTGTTTGGGGTTTGCAATATTATTTTTAGTGGCCACATTAGAATTCTACAGATGTGTCATAATTTTAAAACCCTCTTATGGTTGGAAATTTATGTTGATTGTTAGTTTATTTTTTATTGATAATTTCATTGTCTTCAAATGGGTAAGAAACTCCATTCTTTTATGTAAAGGTAAAGTCTTTGAATCCACAATTACTACCCATAGTTATTTGGCCTATTTATATTCTTACCTTGCAGTTTCAGAGCCCAGTTAGCCCAATTAGCTGGTGGCACCTGCAGTCTTGAATGCTATGATTATCCACCTTCTAAATCCTATGATCTTCATGGTTTTGTCACTGATTTGATTTGGGGAACAATGAGCCTAAAACAGGAAACTACTTTTTAACCCATCAGCTGTGCTTCAGATTTTCAAGTTAATGAATAAAAATAAAGCCAAGGAATTGACAAGCCTATAAACTGTCAGCAACCAGAGAGAAATTAAACCTAGGAGAACACAGGGAAGAAATGAAGACAGAGCCAGGCTCAGTGGCATGCACCTGTAGTTCCAGCTACTGGGGAGTCTGAAGCAGAAGGATCATTTGAGCTCAGGAGTTCAAGGCTGCAGTGAGCTAGCATGGTGCCTGTGAATAGCCACCGTACTCCAGCCTGAGAAACATAGAAAGACCCTGTCCCTAAGAAAAAGAAAAGCAAAATATATGAAGACAAATAAAAATCATTGTGAAATTCAAAAAAGTCTTACTTTTGGTAACTTCATACCAAAAACCTGGGCACAGCACTGTGTCCTACACCATCCGTGGGTATGGTGCAGCGAGGGAAGATGTCAGGGGACTACCCAGGACAGTGCATAGCTTCTTGGCACAGCATTGTAGAGTGGTTCATATTTGAAACTAGCTCTTCAATTAAGGGTAGATCCTCGATGGATTATTATTCCATTAGCTTTAAGCTAGCACGAATCAAGTCAAATGAGAGGGCATCGGGGGAGAGAGTGAGAACATCAGGATAAAGGAGTTCTCATCAAATATAAGGAGATGGTGTTGAAGCTAGAGCTTATGAAGGTGATGGAGGTAGTTGAAGGTTGTGGAAGTGGTGGTGGAAGCTGTGGAGACAGTGATGTCAGTGGAGATGGTTAGTGGATGTGGTGGTGGCAGTGGTGGTAGTGGTAGTAGTAATACTTTTTTAACCTTCATGAAAGGCTACTTGTAGATGTAAATGGCCCACATCTATTTTATGCCCAGTTATAAAGTTCTGTTGCCCACAAACCAATGTGAAGAATCCTTACTTAATTGCTTATAACAGATTCATTGTTTGTTTGTTTGTTTGTTTGTTTGTTTCTGTGAGATGCGAACTCACTTTAGGATACAGGACTGGGGCTCATAGTTAGTGACATATTTGAATACATATTACCTCATTTAAGCCCCTGTGAGGTAGGTATTATCCTTATTTTACAGACTGGGTGATCTGAGGCTCAGAGAACCCAAAGGACTCACCAGTAGTCACACAACTGTTAAATGGCAGAGCTGAGGCATGCTCCACCCAGCTCAGGAGACTCCAGAGCCAGGGCCTTGCCACAAAGCACAAAGTTGTGCTTGAGATGGCTGTGAGTTGTCAAGGGTATAATGGGAACACTAGCACATTATAAGAGAGAGAGGTAAGGAGAAAACATGAACCTTAATTTCAAGAAAACAGATAAGTTGGAAGAAATTCAGTTGCCTTTATCTCTATAATATTTCTACCCCATCCTGGAAATGGCATAAAAATCTTCCTAGAAGCACCTTCCAAGTGTTCAAATTCTACTGTTTTCTAAGGTACTCACCATATCAATACCTTTGTTAGGTATTCAACGTTCAATTTGTTCAGCATTTTTTTTTTAATACCCAGCATGGGCTAGGCATGATGTCAGTGCTTGCTGGGGTGTGAAATTGAGTATGTCAGTGACTGAGATATTGATAACCAGGAGAGGCTAAAATTTCTATAGGACTGGACAAAAGTTGCATTTTCTGATACATTTCTCCTATGCCTTACTTATTTTTATACCAAAAACTGTTTCTGCCAAATTTTGAGAAAAATACGTTTAAGTCTCTCTCTAGAATTGTGATTTTTCCTATGTTTTTCTTACAGTATTTTATTGTCTAATATTGGGCTTCATATTCAGCATTGGATTAAAATTGTCTTGACTACAAGACATACCATGACCCTAAAGTGAAATTGCTGGATCATAAAGCATTTGTACCATTGAATTTAGTAAGTACTCACAGATGGCTCTCCAGAATGATGGTACCAGTGTACTCCCCATCAGTAAAGCACAAGGTTGCACATCTTACATCTTCACCATGCCCTGGTATTATACACTGAATATTTGCAGGTCTAAGGAGGATTTCATTGTGGTTTTTATTTCCTTTCTCTTTTCACTATTGTGTTTGAGCATCTCTTCATATCTTGTTAACTGTTGGACCATTCATTTGGTGAATTGCCTATTCAAATCCTTTGTCAACTTTCCTGTTGTTTTGCAAGAATTCTTGCATTAGTAAGAGTTTCTTTAATCATTTCACTTTAAGTGCCCCCTTGTCTTATACTTTCAAACCTGATTTCTTTTTGTTTCTATCTATCTTAGTATAATACTGTACTTTTATTTGGGTATCTGTAAGTATTTTCTTATAAACAGCATATTGTTGTTTAGTTTTATGTTGTTTTGTCTTTATTCAATCTGACAGTTATTGGAATAATTTGGTACATTTATATTTAGTATCATAACTCATCCACTTGATTTCATTTCTTCCATATTACTTAATGCTTTATTTAATGTACATTTTTATTTTTTCCTCTTCCTTATTTCTTGCTGATTTGATCATGTTGCTTTTCATTCTGTTCTTCTCCTTTATTAACTTGGAGTTTCCACTTTTCCATTCCACTAATGGATTCTCCCCTTTCTGTGCTCTTATGATCAGATACCTTCCTTTTTTACTATATTTTTAAACAAACTCCCAACTAACTCCCCCAATAATATTAACTTATCTCTCCCCACAAAATGCAATATGTCCTCCCTATTTCTGATTCCAATAAGATGAGACAATTAGAAAAATGTCATCCATTCGTCTTCTTCCCTTTCTCCACTCCTTGTGACAAACAGACTTTGAAAAGCTTTTATTTCCCTCCCTCCTAGATGTTGATGAACTCATTTTATACGTACAGCACTAAACTATTATTAGAATTTTCTGTACATTATGTTTTAAGAGCCCTTATTTAGCAGTTTTATAATGCATCATTCCTAGACAGTCTTACTTATCCACTCAGAATTAATTCAATAAAGAGAGAGAGAGAGAGATACAGACTGAGTGCACACCAGATGTGTTGCTTAACACAGCGGTCCCCAACCTTTTTGGCACCAGGGACCGGTTTTGTGGAAGACAGTTTTTCCACAGACAGGGGTGGGGATGGTTTCAGGATGGAAGTGTTCCACCTCAGATAATCAGGCATTAGAGTCTCATAAGGAGCGCACAACCTAGATCCCTCACATGATTGGTTCACCATAGGGTTTGCAACCCTATGAGAATCTAATGTTGCTGCTGATCTGACAAGAGGCAGAGCTCAGCTGGTAATGCCCACCCGCCCACCACTCACCTCTTGCTGTGCGCCCTGCTTCCCAACAGTCAGCAGGCACTCCAGGTATGAGTCTGCGACCCAGGGGTTGGACACCCCTGAATTAACAGGTGTTCCCCTCCACCTCATATTTACTTCATCTTGAGGTCAATGTCTAGATTAGCACTATTCCGTAGAACTTTCTGTGATAATGTAAATGTCCACTAGGGTAGCCACCAGACACATGGAGATATGGAGCTCTGGAAATATGATGAGGATGACTCAGAATTGAATTTTTGATTTGATTTGATTTTAATTTAAATAGTCACATCTGTCTAGTGGGTACCATATTGAAAGGGAAGATCTAGATCATCTGTTATTTGGATATAGTCTTCACTGGCATTACCTCTAAAATGGTTAGAGATAATTGTAATATATGATCATGATTTGCTTTCTTAAGTCTAACATATAATCATGTATATATTTCTTTTGGTTTTGCTGATAAGTGAATATATTGTGGTTGAGTATAGGTTTCTCAGTCCTTTCCTCTCAGGTAGGGCTTCCTAGAAGAAGAACCTCAGACCGGGGTTCTTCTGCAAGGGACTTACTGAGGGAGATGTCTCAGGAGGCACCCATGACAGAGTAAGGTAGGCAGGACAGTGCCGAAGAATATTATGGACAGAGCTGTGATTTCAGTTCCAGTCTAACCTGAGCCTGAGACCATGGGAGCTCTGGAGTATCAATGGCACCATCGGGTTGTCTCACCTGGAGATAGCAATTCTGACTTTTATTACCATTTTTCAGTAAGTCATTGGCTGAGACCACCCCCAAAGAAGGGCATAACACCCCAGGCCCTGTGCATGAGGCTGTGAGCACTTTCTGGATAACTGTGGGCCATTCTCAGGAGGCGTGGCCTGCCATTGCCCGTCAGCCACCACACTCAGACCTAAGTCAACTGCAGGACTGTACTTACTCAAACTTCAGGTTTTTAGATAATAAGCCCATTAGTATTCTCGTTCTTTCTTGGAAGTATATAACAGTTTTTTCATTGTTAGAATTAAAGAATTTTCTAGGATATGCCTATGTAAGTATTTTTTATTTTTTTTCAAATCGGCCCATTAATATTCTCTCTTTCCTGGAAATATGTAAGAGACTGTTTTTATTCTAAGAGTGAAAAATTTTTCAGGATATGCCTAGGTGTGTCTTTTTTTTTTTTTTTTTTTTAATCAGTCCTGCCCTGAACTTAATGACATTTTTTTTTTTTTTTTTGAGACGGAGTCTCGCTCTGTCGCCCAGGCTGGAGTACAGTGGCCGGATCTCAGCTCACTGCAAGCTCCGCCTCCCGGGTTTATGCCATTCTCCTGCCTCAGCCTCCCGAGTAGCTGGGACTACAGGCACCCGCCACCTCGCCCAGCTAGTTTTTTTTTTTTTTGTATTTTTTAGTAGAGACGGGGTTTCACCGTGTTAGCCAGGATGGTCTCGATCTCCTGACCTCGTGATCCGCCCGTCTCGGCCTCCCAAAGTGCTGGGATTACAGGCTTGAGCCACCGCGCCTGGCCTTAATGACATTTTTTTAAACTGCCTATTCAGGTCCTTAGCTCAGGGAAATTATCGTCCATTATTTGTTAAATTATGCCCGCCATCTGTTCCTTTTTATTCTTCTGACACTTCCTTATTTTGCATGTTAAGTCTCTTTTTCCCCTGTGACTTTCCTTTCTTTGTATTTTTGCATAGGTTTTGAGACATCTCTTCTACTTGTCAGTCTCAGCCTCATGTCTCTGCAGTGACCATCTTCTCCTTCAATCCATGCTTTGAATTGCCTACTTCCAGACATTCTCTTTTGTGTCATGCTTGAATCAACAGAGATGCTCTTGTTGCTTTTTACATTCAAGTTGTCATCTGACTCTTCCAGTAGCTCTGTTTTTTGGGGCATGGTTTAATCTGTTCTGAGCCATTGTCCTCTCTCTCTCTCTCTCTCTCTCTCTCTCTCTCTGGGTGCTGGATATCTTTGGTTATAATATATTAATATACATTTTTTCTGGCTACTTTTTTTCTCTGTGTGGTAGTAGTCCCATGATTAGAGGAAGACAAAGTGGAAACTATACCTGGGGACTGATGGCATGATGCAGGCAGACTGTCAATTCCCCATTGAGATGCATGGAGGAAGTCCCTCTTTTCCTCCACCATCTCTCAGACTCTCCCAGCCTCCAGGGCAGCGACTCTGTATAGCTTCTAAGCACCACCTCTGCAGAGCTGGGAAATCCATGCTGCCATAGTTCACGGTCTTGGGTCCCCATATCACTGTGAGCCATGTTCTTCCCAGGACCTGAGCCTGCTGTCCACCCATGTGCACCTCTTCCCTATCCAGGTGGAAGCAAGCCCACAAGCTCTCTCTGTTGAGATGTCCTCAGCACCCAAGCCTTGTTGATCCAACTGCCCATCAGCCCCAGATGGCATTTGGTCAAAAGAAGTGGACACCCTGGAGTTGAACATGGAGGAGAGGGAGAATTGTGTAGGTCTTCATGGTCCCAGATTCCTCCTGCTTTCTGCAACCCTTCTGAAGAGATCTGAATTCAAATGTTCATTCTTCCCTTTCAGGATCTTTGTTGCAACAAATGCCAGTCACATACCAAGCCCAGTGCTGAGGACACAGCATTGAATAAATCGGGGATGAGTCCTTCCTTCCAGGAATGTTTACTCCAAAGGGGAAATAATTATCCATGTGATCTAGTTCTAATTACAGAGTATTATGAATGGGCAAATAAAGGCTGTGGTGGAAGGGCAGTGTTGCTGATTCATATTTCTGCCTTCACTTCCTGTACCCCTCCTTGTTACAACAGAACTTCCTGCCATGTTATCTGTACAATAAAGGTGTCCATTTCATTCCATGTCATCCTTGGACAATGTTTAACAACTTGCATATGAAGAAAGGTGGCTGAGATGATGGAGAATCTAGAATTCAGGTGATCCGATGATTGGCTGAGAGCACTGATGACTGGTTGAAAGCCCTGGTGATCTTCTGTCAAAGAATCAAGGGAGGGAAGTAAACAATAGCTTTCTTCAAACACTGAATGACTGTCCCATAAGAGGGGAGTTTAGTAACCTCTAGGAATCCCCTGGAAGGAAAAATAGGAAAAGGTAAGTGGAGGCAGCACAGAGAGACTCCAGTACTTCACCTCAATAGGGCAAGACTTGGAAATGTGTTCTCCAGCAACACAAGGGGATGCCTTGGAAAGGTGAGCTCCTCATCTTTAAGAACGTTCAAATATTGGTCCAACGGCACCCGTAAAAGGGACCTGAACACAGCAGACAGGGCAGGAGAAAAAGTCAGGAAGAACTGGGAGTTGAGAAGTTTGTTAGGGATTTGGTGTCTGAGAAATGAGACTATTGGGCAATGAAAAGGGGTAAGAGAAGTGTGGCCAGGATTGCCAAGTGTGTCTCCTTCAGAGAGAAGTGTGGAAGGAGTAGAATTGTTTTTCAGTTTTATCTTGCCATGCCCTAGATAATAACTAAGTTTCCTAAGTTCAAAAACAGCCATGGTTTTTTTCTTCCAAACTTTCTTTGTTTCTATTTTCTCTGGTTTACCTGAAGTAAAACAACAGTAAACAATAGGATCTGGCCAGGCACGGTGGCTCACACCTGTAATCCCAGCACTTTGGAAGGCTGAAGCAGGCAGATCATTTGAGCTCAGGAGTTCCAGACCAGGCTGGGCAACAAGGAGAAATCCTGTTTCTACTAAAAATACAAAAATTATCCAAGTGTGGTGATATACACCTGTAGTCCCAGCTACTCAGGAGGCTGAGGTGGGAGGATCACTTGAGCCAGGGAGGTCAAGGCTTTCGTGAGCCATAATCTGATCACTGCACACCAGCCTGGGTGACAGTGAGATAAAAAAAAAAAAAGAGAGAGAAAGGAAGGAAAGAAAGAAAGAAGGAAAAAGAAAGAAAGAAAGAAAGAAAGAAAGAAAGAAAGAAAGAAAGAAAGAAGGAAGGAGAGAAAAGAATCTGAGAGAAGCCATTTTCTACCTTCCTTTCTTCCTCTTAAAACCGCCAGTACTGAAACATATGATATGTTATGAAAATATCGATTCATCTAAGCTTTTCCTTAGGTTGCTTGTACTTATAGAACTGTACCTGTCACTGTGCTCAATAAATATTTGATGATTGAATTAAAATAAGTTCCAGCTGGGCGCAGTGGCTCACGCCTGTAATCCCAGCACTTTGGGAGGCCAAGGTGGGTGGATCACAAGGTCAGGAGTTCAAGACCAGCCTGGACAACATGGTGAAACCCCACCTCTACTAAAAATACAAAAAAATTAACTGGGCGTGGTGACACATGCCTGTAATCCCAGCTACTCAGGAGGCTGTGGCAGGAGAATTGCTTGAACTCAGGAATCAGAGGTTGCAGTGAGCCAAGATTGCGCCATTACACTCCAGCCTGGGTGACAGAGCTGTCTCAAAAAAAAAAAAAAAAGTTCCAGCTCCCAGCCCATAATAGTCTGTCTTCTGTATCAACATATGTCTCAGCAATAACACTGGGCAGGGGATCTTAACAGAAAACTCTGTAGCCACGTGGAGTGGAGCTATGTTTTATCAATTTGATTATAATTTTGTGGGCTGATAAAACTTAGGAGGTACCTGATTTTTTGGAGTTATGTAGTATTTATCTTCTTCTGGCACTTCTTAGAGCTGTTCCTTTTCCCTTGATAGTGTCGCCCCACTCTGTATGTTCCTTGGAGGATGCTGTCATCTAGTTGTGTGAGAGCCACATTACAAGCCTATTTGTCACATACTTACATAATGTTTATTTTTCCTTATACTAATATTAGCTCCACTGAATGTTAATTCATTGTAGCATTTCTTTTGATAGGTTCGACCTTTTCTTCTGAGATGTATCTTCAATTTCAGGACACAATTTAGAGGCTTAAAGGTATCTTTGATGCTTTGACAACAAACCTCATGTAAACTTTCACTTTTTTTGCTTTACATGCTTTGGTAGAAGAGCTGTTCAGATAAGAATGGGGATTCTTGGGTGTCATCCCTGCAAATTGAGTAAATCTCTCAGTCTCAGTTTTCTCATATCACAATTAAGCGCTTAACTGTGCTAGCTGCTTCCAGTGTCATCACATTAACCAACTGGTATAAAAATAAAATCGTCTGGGAAGAATTACTTACAGTACAAATCTGGGGCCCAATCCCCAGAGTTTTGACTCACTGTCTTTGAGAACCACTGGGCTAACTCGTTTCTTTCCACTGATTGAAGTTTTAAATGGCTAAAGCAGCCTGACTTTGTCAAGAAAAGTACACGGGCGCCACCTAGTGTCCTTGAAAAGTTCGTACAGCTCACTCATCGGATGTGTTCAAGCTTTAACTTGTCAGGGTTACCAGTAATAAATGCAATCGAATTTGTTTTAATTAGTGAAGTCGATTATGTATTGAGATAAACAAATGTTGTGCCATCGACTCACTTGGAATAATTAGTTTGATCTCACTTTTGATTTATGACTTGGCATTTTTCTGGACTCAGTTATGCCTCAGGCTTATTCTGTCTGAATCACACACAATTGCAATAGTCCAGCTTTTTGCAATTATTTATATTTTTGTACAACTCCAGAAACACCAAAATGAAAGAATAAACAAAAAGACTTTCCCAGAAGAAAACGGCAATTTCTAATATCTTCCTATGCCTATTGGCATCATGGGACAGACTGCCAAAGAATTCAACCACATTCCATCCACCACCCACCCCTGGACTTCTGTCCTTAGACTCTCACTGCCCCCAGAATAGGGAAGGTTATCACGCCCCCTAAGGAAGGAGGCATGCTTTGCTTGGGTCTCCGGGCCTTGTCTGGGCACTGCACCCCAGTGTATTATCACCTGCTGTGCCATAGAGCCCCACATCCCACAGTGCAAGCCACAGGCTAGCAGCAGCAGCATCCCCTGGGAGCTTGTTAGATGTGGAATCTCAGTCCCCAGCCCAGCCCTGAAGGATGAGAATCTATTTTAGCAAGATGCCGGGGGGATGTGTGCAGGTGTTAAAGTTTGAGAAAACCTACCATAGAGAACACAAAGGCTTTAGCCAAAGAGAACGCTGATTCCCTTGCCAACGTGCTACTTGTCTTTGCTGTGTTTCCAGCAGCATAAAATAGTCTGGAAGAATGAACATCAGGCACATCTGGCATTGACATTAGAATCTGCTACTTGCTACTGACGTAATTTGAGCAAGCACCTCAAACTCTCTGTGCTTCCGGTTCCTCATCTGTAATATGGGAACTGTCCTTTTTAATTCAGGAAATTGTTGTAGGCTAACATGTTTACTGTATTTGACATAATGCCTGGTTCATAGTGATAAATATTAATTTCATTTCTACCCACCCCCTGCTTTCAGGTAGAAGTACAATGGAGTATAGTTTCGACATTGCTTTATTTTAAAAATCAGCCACAGTGTCTTTGACATGCTTCCCATCAGAGGTGGTGTCTACCTTCCCTCCCCTTGACTTGGAACTGGCTGGTGAATCTCTTGTAACCAAAAGAATGGGGAAGAAGTTACTCTGAGGCTTCTCAGCACTAGAAAAGGAAAGGTCATGCAGCTTTCACCCAGTTTTCTTGGGTTGTTTGCTGTGGGGGAAGCATGCAGCACTGAGAAAACTGCCGTGCTGGAGAGGCCTCATGTGGTACTCTAGCAGACCGCTTAGCTGTGCTGTGCCCCCAGGCAAGAGTCCCTGTTCACTGCCAGCCCACATGAGCGAGCATCATGGATGTCCGGCCCTTGTGCCCTCAGGTGGCTGCAACCCCAGCCAACATCTGACTGCAGTGACCGACAACTGCCCAGCAAATGCCCTTCCAAAATTCCTGACCCACATGATTACGCAAAATCAGAGTTGTTTGGGGGTGATTTATTATACAGCAGCAGTAACTGAAACACAATTTGGTTGGTTGTTTTTGTTATTGTTTTTACTCCTTCAACGAAGGACTTATTCTAAGTCAAGATTCGACAAACTGTAGCCCTTTGGCCAAATCTAGCCTACATCTGTTTTAGGTTATTGTGAATTTTCTTTAATAGATTTTGTTTTTTAGAGCAGTTTTAGGTTCACTGAAAAATTAAGTGGAAGGTACAGAGATTTCCGTATGCCACCTGCCCCTACACATGCACAGCCTCCCTCATGATCAACATCCTCTACCAGAGTGGCACGTTTGTTATAGTCAAAGAACCTCCATGGACACGTCATTATCACTCAAAGTCCATAGTTCACATTAGGGTTCACTTTTCATTTGCACATTCTATGGGTTTTGACAAATGTCTGACCTGTATCTACCATTGTCGTATCATAAGGAATAGTTTCACTGCCCTAAAAAAATCCTCTGTGCTCTACCAGTTCATCCCTCCCACACCCTAACCCCAGACAACCACTAATCCTTTTATTGTCTCCTTAGTTTTACCTTTTCCCGTGAGTCCTATCATTGGAATCATGCATTATGTAGCTTTTCTCAGATTGGCTTCTTTTACTTAGTAATATGCATTTGTTTCCTTCATATCTTTTCATGGCTCGGTAGCACATTTATATATATGTTAATACGTTGCTGCTACAATTATTTTGAACAAATTGATCTGTTAGATTAAGAATAACAAGCTAAAAGTTTCATTTTACCTTCACTTATTTCTTCTCTGTTGTTCTTTCTTTTGTTATGTAGATACGAGCTTCTGACCTATAACCATTTTTATTGCCTTAAAGAACTTCTTTTAACATTGAGCAAGGCAGGTCTGCTGGCAACAAATTCCCTGAAGTTTTGTTTGTCTGAGAAAGCCTTTAAGTCTCCTTTACTTTTGGAGGATAATGTCACAGAGTAGAGAATGCTAGACTGGTGGAGTTTTTTTCTCAATACTTTAAATATTTCACTCGACTGTCTTCTTGCTTGCATGGTTTCCGTGAGGTCAGATGAAATTCTTCCCTCTGTTCCTCTAAGGAAGTAAGGAGTTTTTCTCCTTTGGCATCTTTTGGGATTTTTTTCCTTATCTGATTTTTCTGTAGTTTGAAAACGATATAGCTAGGCTTAATTTTGACATTTATCATGGTTGGTGTTCTCTGAGCCTCCTGGATCTGTGGTTCGGTGTCTGATTTTCAGTCATTATTGTTTCCAACATTCCATATGTTCCTTTCTCTCTGTCTTCTCCTTTTGGTATTCCTATTAAACATATACCTTTTCTAATTATCCCACAGTCCTTGGATATTCTGTGTCTTTTTCATTCAGCATTTTTTCCCTTTGCTTTTCAGTTTTGGATGCTTCTATTGAGATATCCTCAGCCTCAGACAGTCTTTCTTTCCTCAGCTGTGCCAACCCTACTAATGAGCCCGTCAGAAGCATCCTTCATTTCTGTTAGTGTTTTTGATCTCTTGCATCTGTTTTATTCTTTCTTAGAACTTTGATCTCTCTGTTTACATTGCCCATCTGTTCTTGCTTACTGTCCACTTTATCCATAAGAGCCCTTAGTACATGAATCATAGTTATTTTAAATTCCCAGTCTCATAGTTCCAACATCCCTGTCATAGCTGAGTCTGGTTTTGACATTTGCTCTTTTCAGACTGTGGTCTTTACCTTTTTGTATGCCTTATGATTGTTTGTTGATAGCCAGATGTGATGCACTGGGTCAGAAACGGTGGCAAATAGGCCTTTGGTGAGGTGTGGGGAACGAAGGGTTCCATAGCCCTGTGATTAACACTCAGTCTGTAGACCTGTGATTAGGACCCAGTCTGTCTTGAGCCTGTGCCTGGACTGTGAGCTTCAGCTTCTCAGTTTTTCCCTGAGGTGGAACAGGGTGGCTAGAGGGGAAATGGAGTTGGGTTTTTCTTTTCCTCCAGCTTCATTAGGCTCTGCAAAAAAATTTTAAAACCAACAGTTTGGGCTCTGATAAAATGATTTCTCTTGAGGGAAGGCCTTGTTAATAACTAAATGCTATGGCATATTTTTAGGTGGTTTCTTTTTCCCTCCTCTTGCCAGAAGAATGAATAGATTTTTCTCTGATAGTCACTGTGAGAGCCTCGTTAAGCTCCTGGAGATAAAACTCACAAAAGGGTGGCTGCCCCCTCAGACTGGGCCCTCCTGGAGATTTTAACACTCAGACATGTGCACACTGAGCTCCCAGCAACTCCTCAATCCCAGTTCAGATTTCCCACCCAGTACTGGTTCCCATGGACGGTTCTGCCTGTGGGTTTCTGCTCTGGTAAGTTGTGATCTTCTGTATCTTCCTGTCTGCCTCTCCAGATTTGGAGGAGCAGTTTGTCCTGTGGCCTTACTTCTCTGACAGAACTAAGAAGATTCTTGAAATGTTCTGTTTAGTTTTTTAATTATTGTTAGGATGGAATGACAACCTCCAAGCTTCCTACGTGTCACTGGAAAATGGAAGTCCCATCCGTTTTTGTCAATAAAGTTTTATTGGAACACAACCACACTCACTGGTTTCTACATTTTCTATGGCCGCTTCTGTGCTGTGGCAGAGTAGCTGAGTAGTCGCCACAGAGACTTGATGGCCCACAAAGCCTAAAACATTAGCTCTTCGGACTTTTGTAGACAGTTTTTCCTCACATCTGTTCTAGGTAATAGGGATTGATTTATATGTAAAATAAAGTCTGTTTTTAATAGATTGTATAGTCTAATGAGGGGGACGATACAGTAAAAACTAATAAACATCAGGTGGTAATAAATGTCATGAGGAAACTAGAAAAAAGGAGAAAAAGTGACAGGGTAATAGGGTGGTCTAAGAAGACAAAGTAACGTTTCAGCAGAGATGAGAATGGGTCGAGGGAGTGCCTCTGGGGGTAGCTGGGTGATATGGTTTGGATCTTTGTAACCTGCTCAAATCTCATGTTGCATTGTAATCACTCATGTTGGAGCCTGGGCCTGGTGGGAGGTGATTGGATCATGGGGGTGGATTTTTTTTTTTTTTTTTTTTTTTTTTTGAGACTGAGTCTTGCTCTGTCGCCCAGGCTGGAGTGCTGTGGCCGGATCTCAGCTCACTGCAAGCTCCGCCTCCCGGGTTCCCGCCATTCTCCTGCCTCAGCCTCCCGAGTAGCTGGGACTACAGGCGCCCGCCACCTCGCCCGGCTAGTTTTTTGTATTTTTTAGTAGAGACGGGGTTTCACCGTGTTAGCCAGGATGGTCTCGATCTCCTGACCTCGTGATCCGCCCGTCTCGGCCTCCCAAAGTGCTGGGATTACAGGCTTGAGCCACCGCGCCCGGCCGGGGGTGGATTTTTCATGAACAGTTTAGCCCCATCCCTCTTGGTATTATCCTCATGGTAATGAGTGAGTTCTTGCAAGATCTGGTTGTTTACAAATGTGCGGCCCCTCCCCACTTTCTCTCTTGCTCCTGCTCTGGCCGTGTGACGTGCCTGTTTCCCCTTTGCCTTCTGCTGTGATTGTATGTTTTCTGAGGCTTCCCCAGAAGCTGAGTAGATGCCCACACTCATGCTCCCTGTACAGCGTGCAGAACCTTGAGCCACTTAAGCCTCTTGTCTTTATAAATTACCCAGTCTCAGATGTTTCTTTATAGCAATGTAAGAATGGCCGAATACACTGATAAATGTTCTGTCTAGATGGAGAGGACGTTAACAGGAAAGGCGCTAATTGTGCCAGGAGGAACAACAGCCAGGGCCCAGTGAGAACTGGAGCCATGTGTAGGAGCTGAGGGCATGGCGCCCCAGAGGATGGGCCTCGTTGAGAGCATTAGATTTGGGGGTCTGCTGTCTGCTCTGTTTCAGTGTCTAGTCAGCACATATCCCAGAAGCATTTTCCATGGGGGACCAGGCACCCTGTGCCTCGGGAGCTTGGGGCTGGCAGAATAACATTGTTGTGCCTGTAAAGAGGAGAACAGAGTTTCTCAGGATGGCTCCCTGGAAGAGACATCACAGCGGTAATTCCTGCACAAAGGGTTTATGGAGGAAGTGTTCCCAATAAAAACTGGTAATTAAATGCAGGAAATAGGCAGGAAAGGGACAAAAGTGAGTAATGGAGAATCTCAAGTAAGTTCCCACCTCTGTCTGATTCACAGGAAGCTCTGTAGCATAAATAACTCCTTAGACTTTCTTCTTTCTTGAGGCGGAGTTGGGCTCTCACACTCCCATATAGGGGAGGAAAACCTTTTTCCTCTCTCCTCTGGGTTCTTTGGCTGAGGCTCCGCAAATTAGACTGATGAAAGACAGGTTAAGAACAACAACAAAAACAAACAGACAGGCTGAAGTTTATTAGCACGTGTAGCTCGCATACATGAGGGAGAACTCAGTGGTGAGTAACTTAAAGGGGTGATTAGAACTTGGGGCTTATATGGCATCTTAACAAAGATTGATAATTTTGTAGAGAAGTGACAAGAAAAGGGTTTTTGACGATTGAGGGGGCAAATTGTGGGAAGGTAAATATATGGGGAAACAAATAAAAGATAGCGTTAGTGAGTAAGGTGTGTTTGTGTAGACTCTCTCAGTACCATCTCATCTCTGGTAATAAGGCCATTATCCCCTTCCTGGAGTGGGAATTTGGGTGGGGCGGGGACACCTTCACAACAGGACTTTATGTTCTGTTTTTGGGCAGATAGGAGGAGAGTAGAGAGTTCATTCTGAATCCACTTTTTTCTCACTTGCCTCCACTCAAAATAATTCCTATTCCAGAGTGGCGTATTACTCCCTGGCATTACCACCTCTCTGCCTGTGCAGGCTAATGGATCCCAATAGGCCAAGGACAGTCCATTGAAGATGAATATCTTGGTCCTTTCCTGCTGCTGTAACAAAATACAGGGATAGGAAAATTTACAAACGATAAAAATTTATTTCTTGCAGTTCTGGAGGCTGGAAGTCTAGGATCAAGGTGCCAGCAGGTTTTGTGTCTGGTGAGGGCACAGTCTGCTTCCAAGATGTCCATTTGAATGAGCAATGAAGGATAAACAGGCCAAAAGGGGCAAAGGCCATGTCCTCTCATGGCAGAAGAGATGGAGGGGAAATGGTCCCACCTGGGTCCCTTAATCTTTTATAAGGGCGCTAATCTCATTCATGAAAACGGCACCCTCATGACGTAGCCACCTCCTGACAGCCCCACCTCGCACTGGGATTTTACTCCCAACCTGTGAAATGTGGAGGGACACATACATTCAAATGACAGCAATAAATTATGGGCACAGACCATAAGAAACAAAGCACACAGGTGCCAAGGAAGGGACATGCCAAAACAGTTAAAGAAATCCAAGCCCATCTATGCAGCCTATCAACAGAGTCTGCTACAAAGACCAAAAAGGAAATACCTTAGTATCTTTTGCATATGTCGACGTCTTATATTTGCCTATTTGTAATTCAAACATCAGGTACACCCCCTGTTTGCTATTTTGCTAAATATATTAATATATATGATCTTAAGTAAGAATGCTACAAGCACACTGCTCCATGCAGAATCGGTCTACAGTCATGGAATGGAGCAACATCAAAACCCCATGCCTGGCAATTTTGTTTTAGAATGCCAGAGAAGCACAACAGAGATAGCTGCCAGTACAGGCTCACTGTGCAAGGCCACATTCAAGCTCTACCTAGGGGCAGCGTACAAGGGAAGTGTTTAGTAATGAGTATCTGGAGGATGCAAGCTAATTCTTCCATTTCTTTGATGCCTTCCATAGTGGCTATACCAATTCTGAATAAATTCAATATAAAAATAACTGTGAAGTTTATTAGCCAATTATATACATTCGGCTTTGTGTATAGCAGTGTGATTTCAGCTCTCACGAAGATACTTTCAGGAAGATGCCTGTAAGCCCTTGCGGTTGCTTTTATCTATCGTCCCACCAGGGGGCAGGCTTGAGTCGTTTTTACTTCCGTTGTGTGCTGTTCTTAGAGAACAAAGGCTGTGTCTTATTTAAAACAAAACAAAACAAAAGCTACTACACTTGGTTACCTCAAAGGAAAAGTACCATTTGGCATTTACTTCTACCGTCACAGGCTGATTACAGACCTTCCATAGAATGGATTCGGAGTGTTACATATCCATCTGTCCTGTCTGGATTTCTTTCCACTCCATTTGGAACCGTTTTTGAGGATCCATTTGAATTGTAAACAGGAAGACATACTCTCTATGCTAACGTTCCACGGACTAATATACAGGTGAAAGTTTCCAAATTCCTAAACTTGAAAATTTGTCAACACTTATGGTCATTTTTAATGTTTTGTGTTGCCGGTGTAAAGTCTTCCAGGATAGCATGGCCAGTGGCCAAATGCAAAAACACCCTCGTGTTCCTGCCTCTGACGGTTTTCACCGCTGGTGGCTGACGGTTGGCAGAAGAACTCCAGAACTGTGCCTCTGGTGGACTCATTTGCCCCATGTGACCCCCACCATAAGCGCAGGCCTTGCAGAAGGAAAGGAAGAGTTTGCATCTCGGCCTGCTCTGTCCCTTTCAGTGTCTTTGCCTGGAAAATATCAGTGTTTTCACACTTATGTTTTACCCTGGACCTGGATATGTGGGCACCTGTGCGAGGTTAAACTGTGATATCTTTCATTTTCATCAATCTGGAAAGTGGTGGCACGAGCTCAGTTGCTTAGGGCAGGACAAAAGAGGCTGCAACTGTAGGTGACATCTTCATTTGACTCATGCTCTTGGCTCTGTCTCTAACTGAAAGCCAACTCGTCAGCCTGCAAATTACAGCCACTGAACTGCGCTTGGGTAGGCAAAGGCATGTCTGTCTTCATTACTAGAGAGGCTGTGTAAAGTGCTTTCCCCTTTCCACCCCAGCATCACGTGGTTGCCAATGCCCTGTTACAGAAAGCCAAGGTATCTGACTGCAAAGAGAAGTGGTTCTCTCATCCCAAGTCCTGCCACCAGGGGGTTGAATTCATATGTTCCCGATAATAAGTACAACTTGGTGAAGAGGCATCAGTAATTCATGAAATCTGCAGATACGTTGCTTTATTCTTCATCTTTCCATTACCAGCTGCATCAGATAGATGAAGGAGCAGCAGCTGGACAGTTTAATTTATTAGGGTTATCAGGGCCAATCTACTGCTGATAATAGAACACAGTGGAAGCGGACCTGTCCAGTAAAGCATATTTAATCTAAATGATTCAAATAGTGTTTCGGCAGCTTCCTATAAATTAATTCATTTTAGAATCCCCTATTAATCTTGCTTTTAATTTCAGAATATGTGCACATTGCACACACATTTTTCTCTTAAAAATACCCTGTCTGGTCATGCAGAGAAGATATTTGATATTTTAAATATTTTTCCTTTGATTTTGAAAACAAGATTGAAAGTCAAAATAAAAGACATCACTTGAGATCATGGGTGTCTGAACACTGTGTCTTACCTAGAGACCACGGAGGATTACTTGTCAGTTCAAATCCACACCAGGAAGGAATGCTTCCACTTCATGTTCTTGGACTGCCTGGCTGTCCTCCAAACTCTGGAGTCCTCTTGTCTAAGGCATTCATAGAAACTTCCTTACTTTTCATTATTTCAAATAATCTAAAATTTACAGAAAAGTTACCAGTACCATATAAAGAACTTTGCATCCTGAATCTATTAAGTTGCCAACCTGATATTCTGTCACTTCCAAATACCATAGTATGTTACCTACCTGCTATAGAATGAATACTTGTATCCTTCCAAAATTCGTATGTTGAAATCCTTACCCTCAATGTGGTGATGTTTGGAGGTGGGGCCTTTGGCAGGTGATTGATTAGGTCAATGAGAGCAGAGCCTTTATAATGGTATTAGTGTCCCTATCAAAGAGACCTCATACAGCTACCTTGTGTGAGGTTATAGTGAGAAGATGGCTGTCTGTGAACCAGGAAGTGTGACCTCACCAGACACTGTACATGCTAGCACCTTGATCTTGGACTTCCCAGCCTCCAGAACTGTGAGAAATTGATTTCTATTGTTTAAAAGCCACTTGGTCTGTGACATTCTGTTAAAGCAGTCTAAATCAATTAACAGTACCAAAAAGAAGCATCATTTTTTCTTTCTTTCTTTTTTTTTTTTTTAGACAGAGTCTTGTTCCATTGCCCAGGCTGGAGTACAGTGGCATGATCGTAGCTCACTGCAGCCTCATCCTCCCAAGCTCAAGTAATCCTCCCACCTTAGCCTCCTGAGTAGCTGGAATTGCAGGCACGTGCTACCTACCTTGCCTGGCTAATTTTTTAAAATATTTTTTGTAGATACAGGTTCTCCCTAGTCTGGTCTTTAATTCCTGGGCCCAAGTGATCCTCCCACCTTGGCCTCCCAAAGTGCTGGGATTACAGGCGTGAGCCACCATGCCTGCATTTTCTACACAGCCACATGCCACCATCAAAATTAAGACATTAACATTGAGACCTTACTGCCACTTATTTCTCAGGCCTCAAGAAGGTTCTCCAGTTGCCCTAATAATGAAGATCCAATTGAAAGTCACATGTTGCATTTTGTTGTCATATCTCTTTTTAGTCTTACTGATTCCAGAACAGTTCCTCAGCCTTTCTTTGTATTGGCCTTGGCACTTCTGAAGAGCACAGGCCAGTTGTTTTACAGAATGCCCTTCCATTTGCCTTTGGCTGACACTTCCTCATAGTCAGGTTCAGGTGATGCACCTTTGGCAGGACTATCAGAGAAGCCATGGTGGGCCTTACCATTGTTCCAGATTCAGTGTGTTTCACAGCTGGCGGTGCTCGCTCTGATCACTCAGTCAAAGGTGGTGTCTGCCAGGCTTTTCAGCTCCAAGATTACTCTTTTCCCCTCTGTAATTAGAAGGTATGGGAGGAGGAGGAGGTTAGTAGAGAATATGAAATATAGACTTTCATTTTTGAAACTTAAGTCAGCAAAAGATCCTTTATATCAAATTTTAGTTAATTTTCTAAAATTGATTGGCTTTCTTAAGTCTCTTTGTTTTAGATGCATGCAGAAGAAATTATCTCTTGGTGTCTCTATGTTTCTCATTTCATAGGCAGGCAGGTCCTACAATGCTTGAAAGCCAAGGCCTATGCTCTTTCACCCCTATTTGTTTAAGTTTTAATTGACATTTAATATATTTTTTAAGTACACAAGTTATTAAGTGTACAGCCCAACACATTTTCACAAAGGAAACACACTATATCAAGAATCACGATGTTATAAACCCACCCCAGCAGATTCTCATCTTGTGTCCGCTTCCATTCTCAATCACCCCCATGGGTCACCGATGCCAACTATACATTTTGCTGGGTTTTTAACTTAATTTTCGTGGAATTCTGTAGTACCTGTGCGATTGTGCCTGATTTCTTTCACTCACCATTATGATTAGGAGATTCAGCCTTCTTCATGCCACTGTATATAATTGTAGTTATTGCCCCTCCTGGGCTACTGTCCACATGTGGGGTCTTTTACTCCTTCCTTCACTCAACAAGCACTTGTATATTAATCCATTCTCACACTGCTACAAAGAAATAACTAAGACTGGGTTATTTATAAAGAAAAGAGGTTTAATTGGCTCACCTCCTCTGCAGGCTGCACAGGAAGCATGACGCTGGCATCTGCTTGGCTTCTGGGGAGGCCTCAGAAAACTTACAATTATGGGGGAAGGCAGAGGTGGAGCAGATACGTCACATGGCCAGAGCAGGAGGAAGAGAGGGAGGCAGGAGGTGCTACACACTTTTAAACAATGAGATCTTGTGAGAACTCACTCATTAACATGAGACTAGTACCCAGGGGATGGTGCTAAACTGTTCATGAGAAGTTCACCCCCATGATCCAATCACCTCCCACCAGGCCCTACCTCCAACATTGGGGATTACTATTTGACATGAGATTTGGGCAGGAACACAGATCCAAATCATATCAACCTACTAATTATCCAGAAATTTAAGCAAAGTGAGGAGCACTGGTGCTTACACTTTTGACCATCTAGTCTGTCTAAATTCTCTTCACTTTTTTTTTTTTTTTTTTTTTTTTTGGGATGGAGTCTCACTCTGTCACCCAGGCTGGAGTGCAGTAGCGCTATCTCGGCTCACCACAACCGCCACCTCCCAGGTTCAAGCCATTCTCTCACCTCAGCCTTCCCAGTAGCTGGTATTACAGCCACATGCCACCACACCCAGCTAATTTTTTGTACTTTTAGTAGAGACGGGGTCTCACCAAATTGACCAGGCTGGTCTCTAACTCCTGGTCTCAAGTGATCCACTCCCCTTGGTCTCCCAAAGCGTTGGGATTACAAGCGTGAGTCACCACACCTGGCAATTCTCTTCACCTTTAACCCAGTGGGGAAGCAATAATAGTTGTCTACTGTATACCTGGCACTGTACCAGGTGTTAACACATACCATGTCTCACTTAATCCTCCCTCCAATCTAGCAATATATCATTATCTCTGTTTTTTAAGGAAGGAATCTGATATTTACAGAGAGGTTTCCATAGTTCGCATAAGACCTTATTGTTAGGTGACAGAGCAGATATTCAAACCTACATCTGTCCATGTGCAAAGCTGGCTACAGCAGTCATGAAGATGCCGTGCTTCATATCCCCTGAATACACCTGAGTTTAACTGCAGCTTTGGTGGACTCATCTCATACACACTAACAGCTTCTCTTTGCTCTATGTCCAAGGGCTTTCTCTGACCTAACGAGTCTGCCCAGAAATGCCAGGGAATGAATGCCCCCAGAGGTAATCCTTAACCAATGTGGAAAGGAAGTTCTTGGATAAATACCCCCACTTCTCTGACCTGCATTTGACATGGCTCTGCAGGGCATCTGCTGCAGCAAAGAGGCCCAGTTGCCCATAGCATTAACCAGCTCACTGGGGCACCCAATGTGGATTTCTCTCATTTTCGTTGCACTTTCTTCAGTCTCTCATGTGGCTTTCTGGAATCTCCTCCCAAATAAAGAGCCTGCACTAAAGTCCTTCTTCCTTGGGTTACTTTCAAGGGAACCCAAATTAGAACACCTATCCTCTCTACAATTCCTTGCACGGGATACCTAGTGCTTCTGAATAAAGCTGCATCCCAGATAACGCCCCAGTAAGGAGTTGTACAAGCCTGGGCTTTTCCTCCCTGTCACAGAATGCCTAGCCTACGCATTCCGTGGCCCCTCTGGAGGAGGAAAACTGTCAAGACAACCAGGTGTCTTTTCTCTAAATGTCTAAAGAGGTATGAAAAAGAGGTGCCGTTTTGGTGTGTGGGTGGCAAAGGGACAAAGCAGATCAAGCTGAAGGGACTCACAATGCAGGAGTCATCAGGGGTCACAGGTTTGGATGCAGGGATGTGAGTAAGGATTTCTAGCTAAGAGAACAAGCTTTGGCTCTAGAGAGGCCTGGCTTCAAAATCTGATTCCTCCACTTAAACTATAGCTTTGTGACCTTCACTGAGTGACTTATCCTCCATACTTCCGTATCCTCATGCCATATGCTGTTGTGTCAAATCTCTGTTAACCTCAATAGCAAAGGGACCACATTCAAGAGGCCAGAGAAGAGACCCAGAGCCAGAAAATGAGACATGGGGTTTTATTAGGGGGCTCACACACAGGGGAGAGGGTTCAGTGGCAGGAAAACCGCAACTGTTTGCAAACAGCATGCAGTTTACATAGCATTTTCACTTAGCACCTTCTCCCTAACAACCTCCAGCTGGCAACCTTCATTTAACTCAAAACTCAGGGCCTCAGTGCCCTAGACAGCTTGTATTCCACAGAAGAGCCCATGGGCTCTGATGTTTATCATTGACAAGGAACTAATCAGGTTGGCCACTCCCAGATGCCCTAGCTTGGAACACACATTCAGGTGCATCTGCCATACAGGGTTATTCTAAGGGTATGCTTAAGTTATTGCTATCAGGTGTGTTTACCCTGATAGCAATAACTTGTGGTGTGGTGATAATAATTCTGCCAATCTTATAGGATTTTTGAGTGGATTAAATTTGAAAATATACGTAAAGTTCTTAACATAACTGTCAGGAAGTAAAGCATTTTTTATGATGTTAGCAATGTGAATGTAGCAGTTAAGATGTGGGTTCTGTAGCTAGATGGCCTGGGTTCAGATGCACAACTTTTCTACCTCCTGGCTCAAGACTCAATTTCCACACCTGTAAAATGGGGATAAAAGTGGACATTTCATACGGTTGTTATGGGGATTATATACAGAGAGAGAGGGAGAGCATGCACTTCAAAGAGTGTGTGTAGCAGCACAGCATATGCACTCTAATGTTATCTGTAAATCTAGAAAAATAACTTGAATCCGTAAGTTATCTGGAGTCAGGAAAGTCCAGTCATGGGGTGAGGATGTACACAGCTTTGCTTAACTAATGTACAGCTCATCAAGAAGACCAATATGGAAAGACAGTCTTAAATGTTTTTCTCAGGCAGAAGCTGTATGTAAACTGGGGATCAGCCAGGGAGAGGCAGAAACCTTAAGGTGCCAGGAGGAGCTGATTCTCTGATGTAAGTAGGGCAGAACTTGGAGTCTTCAAGGAATGTGGTGGAATGAATGGAAGGGATTCACAGAAGCAGGAAGAAGAAAACAGAGAAGGTGGAGTTGACACAGATAAAGAAAATGGATGGCTATCTCCTCTCTACCAGGTAAAGCTTGTTGCTGCCAATATGTTCTCCCTCCCCAACTAGAAGCACTTTCCAGGAAAGGCCAAAAGTGCTTGCATTACTCCCTGAGAACTCTATCTACCCCGAAAGCCACTGAGTCATTGGCAGGTAGCTTGTAGGTCATGTGGCCATTTTCCACACTGGAGGCGTCTGTGATCTTTCCCCTCCAGGGCACCATTCCTTCCAGCTTACTACACTTCGTGATGCTTCCGTGTTGAAAGTAGTCCCTTCCGCCTTCCTGGGTTCCTTGCCAAGATAAAATGAAGCAAAATAAATCAACTTGGCTTTCCCATCAAAGCCACCTCTGTCTCAACCATCTGTGACTTACAGGCATTGGAACTAAAATTCATGAGTGATGACATCTTATTTTTGTTTTGTTTGCTTGATTTTTGGTTTTTGTGTTATTTTCTAGTTAGGGTAGATTGAATAAATGGATAGTTTTGCCTGCTAAAGCTCTATTACATGTACAGTTCAGGCAAGATGGGGAATATCCTTGGATTCAGTTCTAATTATTCCCTCAGAGGAAACCAAACTTTGATTGATGAAAAGGGTCCTTTCTGTGTTCAGCTCAGATGCTGCAGTCACGTTTGACTGATTTGGAGCAGCTCTGAATCTTGGCTCTGTCAAATATTGCATGTAAACCAAGCTTTTTACTAGCTACTAATCTAGCATGGAAAAGTCCTGCAGTGCAAAATGAAAAGAATAGAATGATCTGCAAAAAGAACTTTTAGATTCTCAGAAACTGACTGACCAATCAGCCTGAAGCACTAGTCATAAAAATAATTAATGCATGACAGGTGAGTATCTGTAATAAGCACATCCCAGACACCAAGAGGCTGTGCTCCACCTGAATACAAGGCAGCTAGCCATGGGCACTATTATTCCCTAGATTGTACGATAGCAACATTAGGAGCAAGGGGTCTGCAGTCAGACATTCCTGGAGTTTATTTTATTTCATTTTATGTATGTATGTATTTATTTATTTATTATTTATTTTTGAGACGGAGTCTTGCTTTGTCACCAGGCTGGAGTGCAGTGGTGTGATCTCGGCTCACTGCAACCTCCGCCTCCCGGGTTCAAGCGATTCTCCTGCCTCAGCCTCCCAAGTAGCTGGCACTACAGGACTGCACCACCACGCCCAGCTAATTTTTGTATTTTTAGTAGAGACAGGGTTTCACCACGTTGGCCAGGATGGTCTCGATCTCTTGACCTCATGATCCTCCTGCCTCAGCCTCCCAAAGTGCATTCCTGGAGTTTAATCCCGAGTTCACCAGTGTATTAGTCAACTATGGTTGCAAAAATGCTACATAGCAAACAACCCTACAAATGCTAATGACTTATAACAAACATTTCTTTTTCTTGCTCATGGATCTTAGGCTGGTGGGGTTACTCTGCTTTGAGGTTCAGGTCACTTAGAGTTGGCTGCGGGTTTTAGGTTGGGTTCAGGTCTGTTCTGGATGCCTCTTGGCATTTGTTTTGGACCAGCAACTACCCAGGCCAGGTTTTTTTCAGGGCAGATGGCAAGGACTCAAGGAACCAGTTAATATGTATAATAGCCTCTGCTTCTGTCAGTTCACCAACATTCCACTGGCCACAACAAGACACATGGCCAAGCTCAAAGTCAGTAGGTCCCACTCTACTGGGAGACTCTTAAAAAGTCACATGCAGTGGGTGAGATATATCATCATCACAGGGAAGGAGGGAGGAAATGAGAGAATATTTCATCTACTACAACCACTAAAGAGCTATGGAACCTCAGGCAATGCTTGTACCTTCTTCTTTCTGATTTGTAAAATGAAGTGTAATAATAATATGTATCTCCTAGGGCTATTGGGAAGATCAAATGCAAGAGACAGATGATAGCACATAAAGATTAATAAAGGGGAACTTTTTTGTTATAGAACAAACTCTTTCTGTTTTAAACCTTTTTGTCTCCTGACCTCTTTCTTTCATTCTGGTAGCAACTCCCTTCCTCAATTTCTGAAATCTTGGAAATTCTGCTTGCTTTCCTTTCATCTCCAGGACTAATTCAAATTATTATGCTTACACATGAGGTTAAGGCAATGTGAATATCTTTGCAGACTCTTCCTTGTAATAGGCTGTGGAAAAGATAGATGGGAATCCAGATATCAGCTTTATTATTATAAAGCCCCATTTACTAAGGAGGCCTTGTACAATATACACCTCCACCTCACCCTCCAGCTTAGATATAAGAGAGAGCTCTGCGAGGCTGATACTGGTCAGCCTGCTACAGAGGAGTCACTTTACACACACTTGTCACCTGCCCGTTTGGGTCAGAGTGGGACGCTTAACCTCCAGAAGAGAAGTTCTGGGTCCTTACCCCATGGAAGTAGAAAACACAGGCTATGCAGACAGGAAAACTCTCCAGAAAAAGTGAAGAGAAGGTCCTTCCAGCCATGCATGGGCCCTGACCATTCTCCTTTCTCCCCTGCCAGATAAGCCACACTCCCTGTCACATGCAGATGAGTAGGGGAGGTGTGAGAGAGCAGAAGTATTATTCCAGTGGAAGACTCTGCAGGGAAATGTGAGCACAGCAGAGAAGCAGTTCCTCTGACAACCTGTTTTGCAGATGAGAAAGGTTAATCCCTTGTTGGGAGCTTTCTATCCAGTGGAGAAGTCAGCAGCCTTAGAGTCAGTGGCCTGGAATAATATCCATAATGGTCATCTATGATCACAAATAAGTCTGGGTAACAAAGCACTCTGAAGCTAAAGAGCTTAAAACACATGCAAACTACAAAACATTACTGACAGAAAGAAGGCATAAATAAATGAAAAGACATCCTCTGTTCATACATTGGAAGATGTAATATTGTTAAGGTGAAAATGCTACCAAAGTGATCTATAGGTTCAATCCAATCCCTATCAAAATGTCAACAGTGCTTTTTACAGAAATCAGAAAACCATCCTAAAATTCATATGGAATCCCAAGGGGCCTAAATAGCCAAAACACTCTTGAAAAGAGCAATGTTAGAAGATTCACACCTCCTGATCTCAAAACTTACTACAAAACTACAATTAAAACCAAAATAGTATTATACATGCATAAGAACAGACATCTAAACCAATGGAATAGAATATAGCACTCAGAAACAAATCCTCACATATGCGGTCAAATGCTTTTCTACAAGGCAGCCAAGACTATTTAATGGAGAAAGGATAAGCTTTCCAACAAATGACACTGGGAAAACTGGATACCCATGAACCTAAAAAGTGAAGATGGCTCCTTATCTTATGCCATATACAGAAATTAACTCAAAATGGGTCAAAATGTAACCATAGAAATTAAAACTATAAAACTTTTAGAAGGAAACGTGGCGAAAGCTTCATGACATTGGATTTATTAATGATTTCTTCAAAATTATACCAAAAGCGTGAGTACCAAAAGAAAAAAAATGATAAATTAGACTTATCAAAATGTAAAACTTTTTGTACTGAATTACACTGTTAAGAGAGTGAAAAGCCGTAGAACACAAGAAAATACTTACAAATAAGGTATCTGATAAGGGATTAACACCCAGAATATATAAAAATCTGTAACAACTCAGCAACAATAAAAAGAAACAGCCCGACTCAAATATAGGCAAAAGATATAGCTAGATATTGCTCCAAAGAAGATATATAGATGGCCAATAAGTGCAAGAAAGAAACTCAACATAGTCTGAGAAAATGCAAATCAAAATCACAGTGAGATACCACTTCACACCCATTAGGATGGCTGTTATAAAAATAGTGTTTTTAATGGAAAATAACAAGTGTTTCAAGGATGTGGAGACATTGGCATCCTCATGCAGTGCTGGTGGGAATATCAAATGGTGCAGCTGCTGCAGAAAACAGTTTGTTGATTCTTCAGAAGGTCAAACATGCACTTAACTCTAAGACCCAGCAACTCCACTTCTCTGTACACCCAAAATAGTTCAAAACAAGGACTCGAACAGAGTATTGTATATCAATGTTCACAGGAGCATTATTCACGACAGCCAAAAGGGGTGACAACCCAAATGTCTGTTGACAGATGAATGAATGGATAAACAAAATGTGGTAGATATTATTCAACTTTTAAAAGGAATGAAATTCTTATACATGTTACAACATGGATGGACCTTGAAAACATTATGCTAAGTGAAATAAGCCAGAGACAAAAGAACAAGTCTTGTGTGATTTCACTTATATGGGGAACCTAGATAGGCAAAGTCATAGAAACAGAAAGTAGATTTGAGGTTACCAGGGGCTGGAGGGAAGGGGAGTTATTGTTTAATGGGTACAAAGTTTCTATGTGAGATGATTTTAAAAAGTTCCAGAAAGGAATAGTGGTGATGGTTGTACAACATTGTGAATTGACTTAATACCACCAAATTTTATACTTAGAAATAGTTAAAATGGTAAATTTTATGTATATTTTACCACAATATAAAAGAGTTTAAAACAATAAGCATTTATTCAAATTTAAAAGAAAAAAACATACAACCCTATCAAACGTGGGCAAAGAACATGAACAGACACTTCTCAAAAGAAGACATTTATGTGGCCAACAAGCATATGAAATAAAGCTCAACATCACTGATCATTAGAGAAATGCAAATCAAAACCACAATGAGATACCATCTCACACCAGTCAGAATGGTGATTATTAAAAAGTCAAGAAACAACAGATGATGGCAAGGCTGTGGAGAAATAGGAATGTTTTTACACTGTTGGTAGAAATGTAGATTAGTTCAACCGTTGTGGAAGACAGTATGGTGATTCCTCAAGGATCTAGAACCAGAAATAGCATTTGACCTAGCAATCCCAATACTAGGTATATACCCAAAGGAATATAAATCATTTTATTATAAAGATACATGTGAGTATATGTTTCTTACAGCGCTATCTATAATAGCAAAGACATGGGATCAACCCAAATACCCTTCAATGATAGACTGGATAAAGGAAGTGTGATATGTATATACCATGGAATACTACACAGCCATAAAAAGGAATGAGATCACATCTTTTGCAGGGACATGGATGAAGCTGGAAGCCATCATCCTCAGCAAACTAACACAGAAACACAAAACCAAACACCACATGCTCTCACTCATAAGTGGGAGCTGAACAATGAGAACACATGGACACAGGGAGATAGGCCAGGAACACAACACACACTGGGGCTGTGGTGGGGGGAGGGAGAGCATCAGGATAAATTGATAATTCATGCAGGGCTTAATGCCTAGGTGAGGGGTTGATAGGTGCAGCAAGCCACTATGGCACATGTTTACCTATGTAATAAAACTGAACGTCCTACACATGTATCCTGGAACTTACATTTTTTTTTAAAAAGTATTTATTGTTTCTCACAATTCTGCAAGTTGGCAGTTTGGCCTGTACTTGACCCATGTTTCTTCTAGCCTCATCAGGGCTCACTCACATCAGCTTCTGAGTTGGCTAGAAGCTGGCTGGCCTAGCATGGCCTCAGCCAGAAAGACTGGTCTCTGTTCCTTGTGTCTCTCATCATTCACCAGGCTAGTACAGACTTGTACACATGGTAACCAGGCAGGAGTCAAAGCTGCACAGCCTCTAGAAATGTAGAGTTGAATAAGCACAGCATCATCTCTGCTGTATTCCATTGGCCAGAGCTAAACCGAAAGTCAAGGGAAAGGGAAACAGACTCCATCTCCTGATGGGAGGAGCCGCAGAGTCACACTCCAAAGGACATATATACAGACAGGAGAGGAGAATTGGAACCACTTTGGCATCAACCTACTCGAGTTTGGGTTTGACATTGTTAAGAAGGTGTCAGGACACCAAAAGGCATGTGGCAGGATGTACTCATGTAAGTAACCTAGGATTTGTTCATGTAAACGGTCAGTGCTTGTTTTAGGAATTTAAAAGTGAAGGAAAGCATATACAAACCTCAGTTCACGCATATAATTTTGTCTCCCAGTAGGTAAGCACCCGTCAGATTGTTTTTCAATCAAGCCAGCTGCTTTGCACTTTGTGGGAGCTGTAACTATCTGGATTAGCTGAGATATGGAGCTGAGACATGGAGAGAACCTTCAAAGCAACAGAATTTTGAAGCTAGAAGGGTGCCAGGGAAACTCTCTCAGTACAGACAAGGACCATAGCCCCAGCAGGGGAAAGTGATTTGGTGAAGGCCTCATAGTTGCCACAGACAAAACTTGGACTAGAATCCAGATTGTCAGATTTATAATCCAGCACTCTCTCTCCGACATGGTGCTGATTTCATTTTCCCTGGAACATGTAAACCCCAGTTCAGCCACCAAGGGAACACAATCTATTCTTTGAGACTTTGCAACTAAGAGCATGCTCTGCAGCCAGCAGTATTAGCCTCACCTAAGAGCTTGTTAGAAATTCAGAATATTGAGCCCTGTACCAGACCTGCTCCCTTGGAGGCTGCTGTTTAAGGAGACGCCTGGGGCATTTATGTGCCAAGTAGGGTTGAATATGCACTGCATTAGGACACTGGTTTTCAACCTCAAATACTCAGTGGAATCGCCTGGGAGAGGTTTAAAACTACCACTGCCTAGTCTTTACCCCGGAGATTCTTATTTATTAAATATTTGCTCTTGGGTGCAGTCTGGGCTAAAGGATTTTTGAAAGCTCCTCAAGCCATGATTTCTCTGTAGTCTATTTCTAAGATACTGAAGACATTGGCAGCTTTTTATATGGTTTTTCTCTCTGTGCAGTGGAATAGTATTTTCCTAAGGAGTAAACAGCCTTCAGAAGACCCTAGTTGATGAACCTGCTCCAGCATCCTGGGTCAGATGTAGGATCAAGGGATTTTAAAGTTGCTGACTATTTAAATATGTTTTCATAAGGGAGGAAGTTAAAGACCAGAAGTGGTCATTGAGAGGAATTTTTTAAAAATCAACTTTGTTTCCCAAGTGGGATAACATTAATGTACAATGAAATTCCATATAATAAAGGTGTGGCAAATTACATAGTTCAACAGTGAATGCCGAGAAACATGTAAATCATGGAAGAAAGAAGAGACAGAAGGGAACGCAAATAGACTACAGGCCTTACACATGAACAAAATCAATAGTTAAACTATAAATTTGATTTTTTTTTAAGCCTCTGGGGAGTCCAGTTGAAACAGTTACTAGATTTCTATCAGCAGAAAAGGGGAGTGGGAAAAGAAGAATTTCCTGTAGGAGAGCCAAGCTTTCTAATTCTAATTTGTAAATAAATGTGTCATGAGGCCTTTCTAGGGAGACACCTAATGAAGTAGCGAACGATGTCTTCAAGAACATGCCTGGGCCAAAAACACCCCTGGATTTTATGTTTCTTGTAGTGTCTTTTGTTAAATCTGTGGTGTTTATGTGAAAACAACTGATAGAATACAGTTTTGGAAACAGGAAAGATAATGTTGTTTGAGTCTCTTCTGATGTGTTTTTATTGCTTTAAGATATAACTAAGCTTTATCTAAGATATAACTAAGAGAAGAGGAGCTTCAATTTGGCAAGGCAGCTTGGAGAGGAAAGAAGTGGATTATCTCTCTTTATTGGTACAAGGGTTCCTGCTGTTCTGTTAGTATCATTGAGGGAGTCAATGGGATTATTCGGTAAACTCTTTTCAGAGTCCTGCATTCTGGACTTAAACTTGCCCTCTTGGATAAACACATGGGATAATTACACTCCATCATTCAGTCACAGAATGCATTCTAGGAGCATAATGTCCAGAGGTGCCCTTGGCGTTGTGAATCAATCATTTTTCCCTTTCTGTTTTGAATTACTGTTTCTTTTTCTATTAAATGAAAGAATGACCCTATTAATCTGGAGTTTAGGGGCTAAATTTTTTTTTCTTCGATACCATCTCTCTCTCTCTCTCCATAGATATATATACACACACACACACACACACGTATATGTATATATACATACATACACATATGTATATGTGTATATATATACATATATACACACACACATCTAAATACACCTAAATATACATATATCTAAATGTATGTGTATATGTGTTTATATATATCAGTAAGCTCTCTCTGTAATAAATATATGATTTTATATATACACAAAGGGAATGGACTAATTTTAAAATCCCTATTGAGTTGAAATGGTTTGGGTCATGAAAAGGGGACCTTAGGAGTAAGGAGTAAATCAAAGGCAAATGGTTGTTGACCAAAATTAGGGCTGTCAAGGCAGAAGTTGATAAAAAAGGTTTATTGGAAGTCAAATGTGAGAACTGACCTGGGAAAACACACCAGCAAAGTTGGGAATGATCCAATGTCTGTTACAAGTTGGAATATTTTATAAGAAAGTTTGGGAGAAAGGAGAAGGACTCTCATATCAGAGTTGTCTTTTTTCATTGGAGGGTACAATACAGGGGTTATTGTCATTGTCTACAGATTGCATGATACAGGCTAACACATCTATGTGCAAGACAATCAGTGAAACTTCCTGATTCAGATACAAACCAGCAAAACTTCATAAATCAGAAACAAATCAACATCCTTTTCAATGTCAGTAGGTTGCACATTAATCAGTGTGTCAACAAGTAAAGGAACTCGGATACAATTCTTTACTCAGGGATAGGATGTTGCCAATGAATCACAAGACCTCCCCAAGGCAGACTAATTTGGAAGTCTGCAAATGTGACCTGCAGGTTGTCTTGGTTGACCCGTGCTGTCCAGACTTTAATGTACATATTAATTACCTGGAGATTGTGTTAAAATGCAGATTGTGATTCAGTACATCTGGATGGGGCTGCAATTCTGCATTCCTGACAAACTTCCAGGTGATGGTGATGCTGCTGGCCTCAGGACCAAACTTTGAATGGCAGGAGAAGTTCTAGCAATATGGTTCCCAAACTTGGCTGCCCATTGGAATCCCCTGAAGAGCTGCAGAAATTACTGAACCCTAGAACCATGATCAGAGATGTAATTGGTCTGGGAAGAGACCTTGGCCTCCACCCTGATGATTCCAATGTACATGACCAGGAGCTGCTGCAATTGAAGCTGCCAGATGAAGCAGAACCTCTTACTGCCTTAGCCTGTCCTAGGGGTTATTAGAAATCCTCAAGGTGCATTCTTAAACCTTCCATTGGGTTTCAAAGGAACAAAATCTTTTAAATGTGAACACATTTCTTACCACGGAAAGAGAGAGAGAGAGATGTCCTTGGGATAAACGTCTCATTTTGCAAAAAGAAAAGACATGATTTGATTCTGTATATAGCTTATCTAAATGAAAGAAATGTTGCAGAGTTAGCGTTTCTGCTGTGCAAAAGGAAAGCACCTTAAGGAATCGCCACACTGTCTTCCACCATGGTTGAACTGAGTTTAATAATGAGAACAAATGGACACAGGGAGGGGAACATCACACACTGGGGCCTCTCTGGGGGTGGGGGGCAAGAGGAGGGAGAGCACTGGGACAAATACCTAATGCACGTGGGGCTTAAAACCTAGATGTAACAAACCTGCATGTTCTGCAAATGTATCCCAGAACTTAAAGCAAAATTTTTTTAAAAAAAATTAAAAAATAAAAAACGGAAAGCACCATAGACTTGCAGGTTTCTCTGGGTAAGCCAAGTTAGTACATAGGGAGGCATCAGGCTCCACTGGTGAGACTGGTAAAGAGATTGAGGATAAAGGGAGCTTAACCTACCAACTCTTTTCTTTCTTTTGATACAGGGTCTCACACTGTCGCTTAGGTTGGAGTACAGTGGTATGACTATAGCTGACTGAAAACTCCAACTCCGGGGCTCAAGGGATCCTCCCACCTCAGCCTCTTGAATAGCTGGGACCACAGGCACTTGCCACCATGCCCAGCTATTTTTTTTTCTTTGTAGAAATGAGATCTAGCTATGTTGCCCAGGCTGGTCTGGCAGTCCTGACCTCAAGCAGTCCTCCTGCCTCAGCCACACAAAATGCTTGGATAGCAGGTGTGAGCCACCTTGCCCAGCTCTGCCAACTCCTAATAGTATGAATAGCATCATTTCTTTGGCATTTGCTAAGAGTTACTGGAATATCTCAGCTACAGGCTTGTATCTCTGATTGGGTCTAAGAGATGGGATTTTCTTCCCTTCTGACCCAGCCACCCACCCGTAGCCACATCCCACAACACCTGTTCTCTCTCCCTTAGACCTTCAGTCTTTGACCTTGCTGCCTGCTCCTTACTTATCAGCACCCTCATTTAATAATCTCCTTTCAACTTAAACTGCATGGTTCATCCACATTCTAGTGCCCATTGCTACCTACCTACCTGCATGACAACTCCCTGGCAAACACCCATTCTGAATACATCCAATGTCCCACCTTTGCAGAAGCTGCCCATATTTACTGGAAAAGCCAAGCAATCTTTTGGTTTGGTGCAATTCCAGTGTATTTTGACAAAGGAATCATTTATGTGTAATAAGAGATACAAATCATAAATGTACAGCATGCCATATTTGTGTGTATGTATGTATTTGTGTAACCACAACCAAGATCAAGATATAGAATATTTTCATCACCCAGAAAGTTCCCTTGGGCCCGATCCCAATGAGCACCTTTCCCCTAGGGGTAACTAGTATTCTGACTTTGATCACCAAAGAGAAATTAGTAATGAATGTCAAGGAATGTTTAGTAAAGCTGACTGAGGTACATGTGCTTGTTATTACATGGATATTTCATGCATAGTGGTAGGGGTTCTGCTTCTAGTGTACCCATCACCAAAATGTTGAACATTGTACCCAACAGGTAATTTTTCAACCCTCATTCCTTATCCACCATCCCCCATCCCTGCTTTTAGAGTCCCCAGAGTCTATTCTCTCCATCTTTATGTCCATGATGACCTTAATATTTAATGGGGTTAGAAGTTTCAAATTTCTGAGACATATGGAAGACTTGGATTGCAACTTTTCTACTCTAGTTTTTGCATAGGGCATACTTTTTTCTTGGCATCTAAGAACAGTCAATTTCTGAAATATGAAGTACAGTACATAGTTATAATACCAAATTTATATTTTAAAATGTTATTTGACTGCCTGCCGGTTTTATTTCCAGATTAACAAGTTTCTTAACATTTATTATGCCTCCAAGAGATAATTTCCACATTTGTAAAGATTGCTTGAAATGTCAGGTAAAACAACAACAACAACAGGAATTTAAATTTAGGACATGCAAAGGTAAATTTTTCTTGGCCAAATTTAAAATAAATATGCCTTATGCTATATTTAAAATAAATATGCCTTGTGCTCTATGAGAAAGCAATTAATAGTGGCCCTTAACATTGCATATTAGCAATATTTAGAGCATAATTTAATCAGTTGGTTGATTTGGGGAGGTAGTTGCAATTGATATGTAGACTACATGTTTTATTAGTTATTAAATTTTTAAGTGTCAAAATCTTGAGTAAACGCAATGTAACATTTCCTTTGTTACAGAGAAAGAATTTTCAGGTTGCATTAAAGACTAATTATTTCAAAGACCAGTCAACTTATTTTTCCCCAATTCCCATGAATTCTGAGTTTTAAGCACCCTTTTTTAAAAAACTTTGTTTCTGGAAATAGTTTATATTCTGCCCCCCATAGAATATACTTACATTTCTTTCATTGTATCTCAGAGAGTCTGGAGCTTGTCCTCCTGAGCTTTGACTGTCCTTTCTACTCCTGGGAGTTAAAGTTGAGGATGCTGACAGGGTGTTGTGGTTTTCACATTCTATAGAGAGGCAGCATTTGTAACAGGTAGGTGTGAACCTTGCTTTCAGACCTTCCACCTGCCGGCTGAGTGACACTTGGAAAGTTCCTTGGCCTCTCGGAGCCTCACTTTCCTCCTTCTTATAAAGGGATAATAATGCCATACATTGGAGTCATATTATGATGATTATATATGGGAAAAATACTTCTAATCATCTTGGCACACGACAAGTGTTTAATCCATGGTAGTGACTAGAAACTCTGTTAAACCAATTTATGGATTGGTGGCAGTCATTTTATTCATCAGCTCACAAATTATTTAAAGTTCAGATCATGTGGAGATGTCCCCCCATTTGGGCATGAGGGAGGAAATGATGGATTCTTGTTTATGCCCACAACACCTACTGTTGCCTAAGATGACCTTACCACCCAGCAGGAACTTGGCCAGTCTGCTTCTCAGATTGCTGTTCCAGAAAAGCTCATTTGCGAACAGTGTTGGGTTGTTTATTTGGGTTGTTTATTCTAGTCAAGTGACTTGGCCAACAAACTGCATTTCTTCAGGAGTGGAGAGAACTGTATTTCATGTCCTCCTCTGTCACAGAACTGCAGACAGTAAACCAAGTGATGCCTGTGGTGCCATATGATGCTCTCCCTCTAAGAAAGCACATTCAGCTTTTGGGGAGGCTTCTTTCTTTTTTTGGCACAGCCCATGAATCAAGTACTAGAAGAGTTTTCCCTCCAAAGATGAGACCTGTATGTCTAGATCAGGGTGCAGCAAACTTTTTCTGTAAAGGACATGATAGTAAGTATTTTACACCTTGTAGGCCATATGGTCTCTCTTGCAACTCAACCCTACCATTGTGGTGCACAAATCTAGCCATACACTCACCATATGTAAATATTGACAAAAACAGGCAAAGGGCCATGAGCCACATAGCTTGCCAACTTCTGCTCTAGATCAATTCTGCTCAATGCAAATAAGATGCAAGCCACATATTTAATTTTACATTTCCTAGTAGCACATTAAAAACAATTCTTGGCTCATACCTGTAATCCCAGCACCTCAGGAGGCTGTTGCATGAGATCACTTGAGGCCAGGAGTTTGAGACCACCCTGGGCAACATAATGAGACCTCCTCTGTACAATTTTTTTTAATCAATCAGACATTTTGGTACTTGCCTGTATTCCTAGCTACCCAGAATAACTTGAGCCCAGGAGTTTGAAGCTATAGTGAGCTGTGATTGTACCACTATACACCAGCTTGGATGACAGAGCAAGACCTTGTCTTCAAAAAAAATTTTTGTAATATATTAAAACATCTTGATTTTTAAAGATAAAATGTTTTTAAGTCTTAGAATAGAAACAGACAGATGCCTTACCTTTATGAGTAACCTAAATTTGCTGAGACCAGCCTAGCCAACATGGTGAAACCCCATCTCTACTAAAAATACAAAACTAACTGGGCATGGTGATACATATCTGTAATCCCAGCTACTTGAGAGGCTGAGGCAGGAGAATCGCTTGAACCTGGGAGGTAGAGGTTGCAGTGAGCCAAGATCACACCATTGCACTCCATCCTGGGCAACAAAAGTGAAACTCCATCTCAAAACAAACAAACAAAACAAACAAACAAACAAAAACCCAGAAATTGGCTTTTTGGATTCCATGTGATTAAGATTATTACATAATTTGTTAAAAAGGGATTTTCTGATTAGAATCCCTTACCACTACCTCCACTCTGAAATATGTTGCCTGAATTCTCTTATTTTCCAGTGATATGTGATTCTCAAATGTTCACCCAATTACCCCACCCACTGTTGTTACCAAATGAAAGATATATAGAGAGAACTGAAAGAAAATAGATGAAATATCTATTGATAATATCAAATGAAAATATTTATCGAAAATATCTAATGATATTACAAAATCCAAACCATTTCTTCCTACAAGGATCTAAGTAGATCAAATCTGTTTGTTGTGATTATGTTCCCTGATGTTTCCAGCTACCTCCCTTAATAAAAACAAGGAAGCCGGTTCTTTACCAACAGGGTAAGAATTTAGATAGACAGTTTAAAAGTGCATACATTCTGAGAGAATCTTGGTTTATACTTCAGTTGTGGAAATATTTAGCTTATTAACCTCCTGAGCTGTATTTACCCGAAAGACAAAATGAAACACATGTTTGAGGCACACAGAAGATATTGCTTTTGAAAAAGAGATGTGAGGTCCTATTAGGGCAAAGCTGTTAATTACACACTTCATTATTGTCAAGGTTAATACAGTCTGTGAGAGCAGAGGCACTTTTTCATCTCTTTTCGGGGAACAAGGGGAGACAGCTGTTTTCATGGACAGATCCATTATAGCTTATCACCAGCCAACAGCCTGCGGAAGGAGCACTATGAAATATGGCCACTGTCACTGGGAGCCTGAACAGATGCTGAGCTGGTCCAGGGTACAGTGAAAGACAATGAGCACCATGGCTTCAAACTCAAATAGATTGGGTTGCATTGATTTTTAATGCCTGGAGGTTCCGTGGTATAAAATCCACCAATCCTCTTGCAGTTACTGTATTATTGATCTCTATAAAAATGCACAATTTTGCTTTAATAAACATCAGAGACAGATAATAATAACTAGTGGTTCTTCTGTTTGGAAGCCTGGTTAAACCATGCTGGAAAATTCTGCATGTTTGAATTTTCATTATTACTGCTTTGCCACTTATGATTCTATAAAGTGAAACCTGTATCAGCAAAACAAATACTGCCTTGGTTCTGATTTAACTGGTCTTCTTTTCTTTTACTTTTTTAGGTGGGGCAACAGTTTGTTTTTAACAAACATTTACATTTTGCAAGCCCCTGATTTTTAACACCGAGTTAATAGTTTTCATTGAAACAGAAGAGTGTGTGCTTTATTTAAAGTGTGATACATTTATACCATCAACAAACATTTTCAAATGTTAAATATGAAAATGAAATCCAAGAAAAGACTGTCTTAGGACATGCCTTAGTTTCTTTGCCCTTTTGTTTGTTTGGTTGTTTGGCTTTTAGATTTTGCTTTCATTTTTTTACTGTTGGTTGATTAAAATTTCTTCTTTCCAAATGTTTGTAACCACATCATATCTTTTGTAGTGTTCAGATTTTGTTCATCAATAACTCTAAGGCTTATAGCCTTATAGTAAGGGCATGATGCTAAAAAACAGGTGTACCAAAATGTGAAATACATGAAAGTCATCGTTTTGGTTAAGCTGAAGAAATGTTTCATCTTCATAGGGAATGAGAAAATGAACACGCAATTCCCAATGTATATATATAGTGTAAATATACTTAGTGCTATGTATGTATATATAGAACACAATACATATAGTACATTTAACACTATATTATATATAGTTAAGAAAATGCTTGTTTAATACAATTATATATTTGTATGTATATACATATAATGCTGACTCTTCTTGTACAGAAAAGCATACCTCAGTCTAACTTTTTTATTATAAAGGTAACCCTGATTGTAGAAGATCTAGAAAATGCATTAACCCCATTGTATACACAGTGTAACCCTCAGACCAGCATCATCCTCATCACCTGAGAGCTTTTTGGAACTCTAGCATCCCAGGCCACACCTAGACCTACTGAATCAGAGTCTCCCTTTAACAAGATGCTTAGGTGATTTGTGTGCACTTTAAAGTTTGAGAAGCACTGGACTAAAATATAAATCACCCTTAGCCTTCCCACCCTGAGATGACAGTGGCTATCAACATTTTACTATGTTTCTATCAACTTTTCTTTTCTATACCTATCTTTCCATTTAAATCTTGAAAGTCTAACTTGGTTAACTTTTCTGACTCATACATTACATTTTTAAGAAAAATAACTATAGAATGTTGATTATTAATTTGAAAGTATTCCACTTTTTAGATCTTGGAAGGAGTATTTATGTAACAATTGTAATTAATTTGAGATATATCTGTTTAAATTCAAGAAATATGTATTTTGTATCTAAAGTTACTAATAGTACTTTAAAGTCTCCCACATCAATTATCCCTTTTTTCCCCACCATATAAAGCTAGATTTGTTTCTTCTAGCTGTTGTTTGTAGCTTCCTTTCTTCTTCATTTATTATCAACCTAAATTTAAAAGTAAAATTTACCACCGCCGCTCCCCATCCCACCCTAGCCAATAGTTAAGTGACTAGCACTTAAAGTACTTTGTATATGTCAGGAATCATGCCAAGTTTTTTACACATATTACTGTGTTAAATAATCACATTAACCCTGTGAGGTAAGGATCTAGTCTCAATGATTTATGGATTAAGAGACAGTGGCTTAAAAAGATTAGATAACACTTAATATTACCTATCTCATAAGTGCTATAAGCCTAAGATACAAAATAATGATAATAAATACTACATTTTTAAGCAATGTTTCTTATAAATTGGTAGTCTTTATCGTTTCTTCTAAATAGCATTTAGCTCATAGCAGTATTAATATTTTCTCTGTATATGTGGTGACAAGTGCACAGAAACAGCAGGTCCCCAGTTCTGAGGCCGCACATTAATTTGTATGATGAAATAGTGACCCTCTATTCTCCTATAGAAATGTTAATGAACACACTTGGGAGACAAAAATCCCTATGAAATTGTTATTTATTCCTTTTGTTTATTAATTTCCTAAATATAAGATATTTATAGCACAATTAGTGACAGAAAAAGCTCTATTTAATAGGCCTTCATTATGTTGTTCTTAGTGGTTTAAAAATATTTATAGATAGTATAGGCCTAGACACATAGATACTATAGTTCTCTTTTTTAATCCATCTACAGCTATTTTAGGATAAATACATGCCTCTTTTTGACATGTAAATTTTATTATTTCAGTATTTCTCAAAAATGAACTATTAGTTTAAAGTCTACCCAATCAACTCATGAATGAAATTGGAAGGGTTTTAGTGTAAAAATAGGGAGATTTAAGGGACCCAGAACTTCCAAAGGAGGTATTCAATAATGCTCTTATCTCAAAAGAATCACACAGGGAAGGTTTTTTTCCCTCCTAAATTATCTGTAGTGATAATTTACCTTGTAGTGAATTTCCAACACTAACAGTCTACCCCCCCATCATAGCCAGCCATTAATTTGTGAAGATGAACTAATAGGTTTTTTGGACATAAATTCCAAACAAATAATTGGGATACTAATTCGATATGAGCAGAGAGCCTTTCTTCTGTATTCACAATTGTCATCCCGACCCCAAAGATGGTAGCATCTTAAGGCATACAGATCACCTCTGAGCCTCAGTTGTCCAGTAAATGATGAGCTGGTGATTATCTCTTTTTTCCCTCCCTCTAGTTACATCTATTGCTTCCTCCTAGATGTGCTTCATAGTTCTCTTCTTCCAGAAACTTTCCCTAGACTTTTAGCTTTTCTCTGGTCGTTTTTAAAATAATCTTCATGCTTTTCCTAGCGTTCATTGATGAATGTGTCAAAATTTTCTAAATTCATATAATATTTACACATTTCTGTCATTGAGGGCATTAGGATGTTTTAAAATTGTTCTGTAGCCCCTCCTTCCATCTGCATCTACAATTCCAGGGGGAAGGGGATCACTAAATACCATCAAGTGATAATATCTCTATTACCAATAAGAGAACGGGTAATGAAATAGAGAATGAAATTAAATCACATAGCAAGTATGTACTGAAATTGAAATTGGAATCTAGAATTATCCATATTCCGTACATTCAACAACTAATTTCTGAGAGTGGAGTGCATGATAGAAATATGCACCGCAATGACCAATGGCCAATTTGCTGGGTCATGATGTCACACACCAACATTGCATTGCTTACTGGTGCTATTTTGTTTAGCTCAAAAGAGTCTAAAGCGTACCATAGAAAGAGACCTAGACTGGGAGAAAGGAGACTTGGGTTCAAATCCCAGGTTTGTTAAATATTGTTGGCAAAGTCAACTCCAGGTTTCAGGTTGTACTCAGTAAAAAGAAGAGGTGACCTAGACTCTTTCCGAAGTTCAGATGCTGGAAATGATTCCATAGTACCAGATTGAGTATTTTGTGTATTCAGAGATGGGAAGGCATGGGGGGCAGACAAGAAAAAATAATTGGAATATTGTTTAAGATGGATAGAATTTAAAGAAATAATATTTTTCTAGGATATAGAGTTAAAGGTAACATTGAATACGAAAAAATCTAATATAGTTAAGTATTGTTTATTAAGTTCAGAGAAAGTCTAGATAAGATAAGATTTTTGCTAAAGGACTACCTGAGTAGGTCCAGTGATTCAGAAGTCCCTTTAAGACCTTGGTGTCCCTCACACTCATTACCCATGTGGCACTTCTGTCAACACAAATGCCTGGGATTAAATATACCAGGAAGCTACTTTTGGAGGAACCATGAATTCCTGATAACATTTTGTTTGAGTAACCTGCCTTTTGTTCATAAAGAGAGAGAGTAGAAAATGTGCAAGAGTGTAATTTCTGTCCAAAAGGAAATACTTTTAGTTGATACACTGTGATATAAACAACCTGTTTCTGTTTTCTTTAAAAACAGTGCAAGACATTATTGAATAGGAAAGGAGGTCAGAGTTTAAATCCATAGAAGGTAGCAGAGCAGATGTCTAAGAGGGCTTGAAAGCCACCCTGAGAAAATAGAGAAGTGGTAAACAAGGCCAAGCGCGGCGGCTCATGCCTGTAATCCCAGCACTTTGGGAGGCCAAGGTGGGTGGATCATGAGGTCAGGAGTTTGAGACCAGTCTGACCAACACGGTGAAACCCTGTCTACTAAAAACACAAAAATTAGCCAGGCATGGTGGTGGGCACCTATAATCCCAGCTATTGGGGAGGCTGAGGCAGGAGAATTGCTTGAACCCGGGAGGTGGAGGTTGTAGTGAGCCAAGATCATACCACTTGCACTCCAGCTTGGGTGACAGAGCAAGAGACTTTCTCAAAAAAAAAAAAAAAAAAAAAAAAAAAAAAAAAAAAAAGTGGTAAACAAGGAAGATACAACTGAAATGAAATAGGAAGCTGTTGAAGTAGACTTGATATTTTTAAGGCTGAGTTGTAGCCGTTTGATCCTTTCCTCTGCCAAGACTGCTCATCTTTTCCTCTTCACAGTTATTGTTTCTCCCAAGTTAATCTGTGGGGTGAGCATGGAGGTTGTTCCTCTGAGGAAAGGTCCCAGGTTATACACATGATTCTTTCTTTCTCTAAGGGAGGCTCCAACAGAGCATCCCCTACTTTGGCAATCAATCCATCAGTTTATGCACCACCCTCAACAATGACTACATTCCATATAATGAATTCCACACTATGGAATAAAAAAGGAATAGGCAAAAAAAAGAAAGAAACTAGGCTACTAGCTTGTGAACATTGACTATATTATGCTCAGTGAAAGAAGTCAAACTGAAAGGCTCCAGACTGTATGATTCCATCCATATGATATTCTGGAAGAGACAAAACAATAAGGACAGAAAACAGATCAGTGATATCAAGGGTTTGGGGAGAGGGTAATGTTTGACAGAGGAAACTCAGGAGATATTTTTGCAGCTGGTGGCACTAATTTGTATGGCATTCTAACACTGAATGCACGATGCTTTGCACTTGTCTATACTCATAGAGCTTTGCAGCACAGAGAGTTAACTAATGTATGCAGTTTCAAAAAACAACAACAAAAAATAAACCAGAAGATCAGAGGATCCTGGGATAGAATGCAGAGTGTGACCAAAGAATCCAACAGCTACACATATATGACATAACCTCATTGAAGGGAGTGCAGGAAAGAAGACACTAACTTAAGGAACTTTGGAAACAGTGCTTTGAATGGAAACTCTAAGTGTAAAGTAATTTTAAAGAACTAGACGTAAACACTGTACTGGAGCTGACAAAGTTGTTTCTCATGGTAGAGTGGGTTAATCTGAAACTGCTGAACAGTTAGCACTGAATAAGCAAATGAATGGCAGATGGTTGGGTACATGTTTTTTACTGTTACAGAGCGAAGTTACAGGTAAGTAACGAAATGGCTAGAATGAACTATGTGGTACTTGATCAGATTCAGAGACATTAATATGGATTTATGCTTAGGTTAATATAGATGCAGATGGACAGATATAATTATAGGTGTGTGAGTGTATTCATGAGTTAGTCTACAAACATATTATTTCGGAGCTCTGTTTGCTGAGGCCTGGCAGTGATACCCAGTAGCAATGAGTATTCCTGGAACCAAATCTTAATTTCTAATACTGTTGGGGTTCCTTGGAGAAATGCCTGATTTGGGGGGAAAGGCAGGGAAAATAGAAGATAAACCTGGAGCTTCTTGTAGTGACAGAAAGTCAGGAAGTGCTCGAAAAATAAAAGGAAGAGGGATTGTGAAAGGGACACAACAGGCAGCCTGAGAGAACTCTCAGTGACAGAAGCTGGAACCACTTGAGCAGCAAGGCAAATAACATAGTTTTGGGTTATAACCCAAAGTATAAAATAAATAACCATGAGTCCATCCATCCTTATAGATAAATAGATAATTGAATAAGTAGGTAAATGGGAGCAAATAAGCAAGTCTGTGCAGAATAATTCCAACTACTTTATATAGATACCCCGCAACATACACACACACACCCCAGAAGACAGAGCTTAAATCCCTGCCCTTTGAGTAGAGGCTACACTTATTGACTTGTTCCCAAATAATACAATATATGGAAAGCTAGGGGAGGGGAGTGTGACTGTGTGTATAAGAAACCTGGCAAATACGACCTCACCCAGGTAGTCAGGGCTAACATCATCATTACCAAGTCATGTCGATGATATGTACCCTGAACATCATGTGATGAAATGTGACTTTACTCTCTGGTCTTCCTCTTCAAACCAAATAACCTGTGTTTAAACATGGGAAAAACACAAGAAAACCCCAACTGAGGAACATTCTGCAAAATACCTGACCAGTACTCCTCAAAACTGTCAAGGTCATCAAAAAATAAGGAAAATCTGAGACACTGTCAGAGATCAGAGGAAACTCGGAAGACATAACAAATAAATGTAACGAGCTATCCTGGATGGAACTCTGGAACGCTAGGAGAAAATTAATGAAATCTATAGGAACATGGAGTTTCCTTAATAGCAATGCAAGATATTAACAGAAGGGGAAACTGGATGAGAAGTCTATGAGAACTCTGTATTCTCTTTGCAACTTCTCTGTTAATCTAAAACTATTCTAGAACAAAAAATGTATTTGAAAGAAAAGGGTATACAACAAAAGCATTAGTCCAGGACTCTTTGAGACAAAAAAAAAATAAAGCCTCTGTTTCACCATGGATAGATTTATAAAACATCAGCTCCAGGAAAACTTTGACTTCCTCCTCCAGTTTGAAGTCTTCTATTGTACCATCCAAGATGGTTTTGAACTCCTTGCTAGTTGCTCAAAGGTATTTTTCTCCTAAAATCCTGGAAGTCTGAAGTCACAACACTTTGTTCTTTGTTCTTTTATCCACCCCCATCATATTTTCCTGTGAATCCTGTCATTGTCAAGGAACAGCTGACGGTTTTGTAAGTGGTTTGCGATGTCTTTCGGTTCCAGGTATTCTTGTGTTATTTAGGTTCATTAAAGGGAACAATTTGTCACTAAGATCCAGGTGCAACCATCGTTACTAAGCCACCCAAAATTCAGCGATGATGTTACGCAGAAGTGTGGCCATAGCAAACAAGCTGTATAGTATAAGTATATATACTTAATAAGAATATCACATTTCATCATAAATCACACAAATAATCTTCAGGCTGTTTCCTAATTACAGTTTCAGGAAGTGCCTTCCTCATCTATAAAATTTCATAACCTCAGTTATTATGTGTCTTCCATATAAGGGTAAAAAAATGTACACCCATTTCTAGTTATGTTAATACTTGGGCGACAATGCCTTCTGGTTTTGAAAATCATCTGAATAATGAATGTAAAACAGTAATAAATATTATTTTTTATTACCGAACAGTTATAGAGTGTTAAATTGTAATTATCAGCTCATCGATAGATGGTTGGGGCTTATTATTTAGGTAGAAGAAGCAGGGGGAAGGGATTTGCCTGTAAACTGGTAAATGAAACAGTGATAGCCTATGTAGTCTCGTACGGGGCTTTTTGGTGGTTAATTGATGTCTCTATTGAGACAGGTAGGAAAAAAATCGCAATTTGAGATTATTGTCTACTATTTCATTTATTTCACCACTGCAGTTAATCGACAATTTTTTCTTTGTCATTTTGTATTAAGTGTTCCTGGGGTCTTTTTCCTTCTGTAGTTTAATTTGGATGGAGTGGGGGTGGGATGCCGCCATCAACTTAAAGTCATGAAATATTTTCCTCAAACAGTATTCCTTTTATTATCCCCAGACAATCGTTAGAGGAAACAAACCCTGCAAGGAAACCTCCATCAACGGCCTGCTAGAGGATTTTGACAACATCTCGGTGACTCGTTCCAACTCCCTAAGGAAAGAAAGCCCACCCACCCCAGATCAGGGAGCCTCCAGCCACGGTCCAGGCCACGCGGAAGAAAATGGCTTCATCACCTTCTCCCAGTATTCCAGCGAATCCGATACTACTGCTGACTACACCACCGAAAAGTACAGGGAGAAGAGTCTCTATGGAGACGATCTGGATCCGTATTATAGAGGCAGCCATGCAGCCAAACAAAATGGGCACGTAATGAAAATGAAGCACGGGGAGGCCTACTATTCTGAGATGAAGCCTTTGAAATCCGATTTCGCCAGATTTTCTGCTGATTATCACTCACATTTGGACTCACTGAGCAAACCAAGTGAATATAGTGACCTCAAGTGGGAGTATCAGAGAGCCTCGAGTAGCTCCCCTCTGGATTATTCATTCCAATTCACACCTTCTAGAACTGCAGGGACCAGCGGGTGCTCCAAGGAGAGCTTGGCGTACAGTGAAAGTGAATGGGGACCCAGCCTGGATGACTATGACAGGAGGCCGAAGTCTTCGTACCTGAATCAGACGAGCCCCCAGCCCGCCATGCGGCAGAGGTCCAGGTCAGGCTCGGGGCTCCAGGAACCGATGATGCCATTTGGAGCAAGTGCATTTAAAACCCATCCCCAAGGACACTCCTACAACTCCTACACCTACCCTCGCTTGTCCGAGCCCATAATGTGCATTCCAAAGGTAATGTTTGCTACCTCCTTTCCCTGAAGTGTACAAAAACCTCCACAAGGGTGGTGCTGGGATGACCTTTTTATACGATCAGATTGCCAAGTACTTGTTTGCCTTTTAAGGGAAAATTAATATCAAAACCCACCCTGTCTCCACTTTTGAGGCCCCAGGGCAGAAGATTTAGGATAAGGCATATATATTCATTAAAATCAAAACCTATCTTTTGGGCCCTCCTACCTGGTTTCTCATTAAAAGGCAAATAAACTTATTTATTTGAAAGATATTCTGATATATGAGTGATAAATATGATGTGACTGTATTTCACTAAGTTTCCTGTTAAGGAGTGGATCAGTCATATAAAATCATAGAGCATTAGATCAAGTCATACAGTGGTTCCTATATCCTGGCAAAGTTTGCATGGACCTGCCAGAAAGGAAAGAAACTCAGGATGACATGGTAATTTTTAAATAAAGCTAATTTTATTCAACTCAGGGGATGGTCCTTCATATTAAAAGTATGTACTTTTTACTATATTTGATTTGAAATATTGGTTTTTGTAAGAAATTTGGGGGTGACAGATGGTTGCTGGACCGCTGGAGCATTTTTGTCTCCTTTTTACTTTGTTTTGTTGTAATTCCTCTTTTAAATTTTGTTTAAATGTTAGCAGATCCAAGTGTGCTTTCAAATTTGACTGGTCCATGATATCCTAAAGTTTGGAAATCACTGCCGGAGAAGTTACTGAAACTAAATCACAGACAAAGGTCTATGGGTCCAAAGGTCTAAAGTCTTGGAAACTTCCTTTGAGAATGTGCAAGTGATTTATTTTTCCCTGTCATTTAGAAATGTTTTTGCTACCTTATCTGTCCAGCAAGAGTAAACATGGAGCATTGGGTGTGGATTGTGGATTACATAGAGGTCTTGAAGCAGGTGAGAGGGACGTGCCTTCTCACAGGGCAGTCATGTACCTTATTTATACCAAACTCTCGATAGTTTGGTGAGCAGCACAGAAAACTCTGCAAGCCAAGCCTGCCTGCATTCACCTGCTTTATTGATTATAGATAGTCGATATTTTTCCTTTGCTTCTTATTTCTCATTAACCTCATCCGAGATGTTGAGGAGAAGTCATTTAAGTGTATTGTTGGAGCTACTTCAGCCATTCTTTAGAAGAAACAAAAAAGCTACCATCTTAGTTCCCAAGATATAGAATTAAAAACAAATTTTGATAAATAAAGGCCTGAGATATGTTCCCCATTTCTTGTGCATATCACTTGTGCATTTCTGTGAGTGATATGGAATAAATAAGTTAACATGTTTGATAGCTGAATTGAGTTACATCCTCAGGCTTTGAACATTGGTGGTTATTTTTTATCTAAGATTTTGTGTGTGTGTGGCTTACTTGCATGTTAAGCTTACTTGTTTACTTGTGTGTTAGGGAGTTGTTTGGGGTCATAGTCACAGAGAAAACATTGCCCAGATGATGCTGCTTTTTGGCCCTGGAGGCTTATTTGGCTCCTCCTGGATGTTGGAAATGAATATTGGGTGGGCTACACCTGTCCATAATCCAAATAGTTTTAGAGGTCAAGAGTTTTAGAGCTCTTAATTTGGAGTTTCAGTCTTCTCTCTTTTTAAATTTTTTTTTTTAAAGGATGAACTGGTATCCCTGAGTCCACATTTTCACATAGCATGGGCTTTTGAGATTTAATGTCACCGCCAGCAATCCCCACGCACTCATTTCCTAGAAGGGGAAACTGAAGCCCAGAGAGCCACATGACACACTTACAGTTTCACAGTTAGTTGTTTGCAAAACAAGGACAATAACTCAAGTCTGGTGTTTCTCTCTGCTCAATATTTTCCTATTACTTGGATATATGTTATTTCGGGGATTCAACTGCATTTGCCAAGAAAATCTGTGAGAAGTCCCAGTGGCCACCAGAACTTTAAGTGATAGAAGAAGGAGGGTGAGAGGGGTGATTCACTTTAATTCCCTGCAGGTTCCCTCTATCCTGCAGACTTCCAAGTATAAGACAAGGCAGACCTGCCCTGAAATCTGGCTCTGCCAGCCCAGAAACAATGCAATGCACAAACTATTACGGCTCACCAAAAAGAACAACAACAACAAAAAAAACCGCATATTCACTCATGGGAACTTCTACCAAGGGTGTTCAGCCCTTATAATCAGAAATACAAAGAAGCAAGCTGCTGCTCCATGTTTCACAGGAAACTCATGAGAGATTCATGAGCAGGTTTTGTGTTTTGTGGGAGGATAAGAGGTGGGAAGCAGGTTAGTAATTAAAACGTTTACTTGATTAAAAAGATAACATTTCTCTAAAAAGGCCGCGGTCCCTGTGTCTTTAGAACTGTACTCTTAGAAAGTACCAATCACATTTGGATTTCCAGCTGAGGGAAGAAATAGCGGTCACGACTCAGATGAGTCTGCCTTGCATTGCAGAGACTCCTAGAGGAGGCTGGGTCATGTTCTCACCTCCAAAAATAAAAGGAAGCACAAAACTTGTGGAGGTCTCCAGATGAAGCAGAAATGAGGAGGGTCGTGTGTATGTGTGTGGGTGCACGCACGCGTGCGTGTGTGTTTGACACACAGTTTTACATTTTGTCCTGAAGAAAAAAAAAAAGATTAATGTTAACCCACAGGAAAAAAAAAAAAAAAAAAAAAAAAAAAAAAAAAAAAAAAACTCCTTCAATATTATCTACCTACTTAATTTCCCTGCTAGCATGACAGGAATCAAGAATGTTATGAGTCTGTTGATGTTGGCCTCCTCTCACTACATTTAAGTGTATTTTGCTGGAACTAAGCAGATGAAACCCTGGGGTTGGGAGGGTGGGAAACAAAGCCAAACAAAAACCATATAGCACCATACCCACCATAAAAATAAAAACTGCCAGAAGTGGAGAGAGAATGCTTTCCATCCTCGCCTGCAGACAAATCTGCCTTCCAGGGAAGGAAGCTAGCTGGAGAAATTGTCACCATGTATTTGACTTTGCTCATTCCTGTGCTCTCCAGGGACCAGGCAGCCACCTACTTGTGTCTTTGTATTGGCCCAGCACATCCGTTCCTTGCGGCAGCCACTGAGAAGCCCCCAGCATAAAAATCCCACCAGTGCATTAAGCATTTGCTGTGTACCAGATACATGCCATGTTTTTTTGAGCCTCACAGATCTGTAAGGCAAGAATTCTTGATCCCTTTATACATATGAGGAAACGGGTTTTGAGAGGCTCAGTGTGCTCACAGCAGAGCTGGGATTCAATTCTTTGGGCTTAAGCCTTTCACCAGACATTGCATGCATTTCCAGTAGCACAGGGGCAGCTTCTGAGGGTGCAAAGCCTGCAACCTGCCTGATTATAAGCTCCTTTTAATACCTGAAGCAATGAAGTTGCATTAGCAGTTAATTAGCAATTAATTTCACAATTAGGTTGCATCATCCCCTTTCACTCTGTGGCACAGTCCACCACCTTGACACTATGAACATTTTGGACCTAGTAATTCTTCACTGTGGGAGGCTGTCCTGTGCATGATAGGATGTTTAGCAACATCTATGGCCTCTCCCCACTATATGCCCATAGCATCCCTCCCTCACTCATAACAACCGAAATATACCCAGATACTGCCAAATGTCCTACAGGCAGAGGACGGTAAACTTGGCCCAGTTAAGGACAACTGTTCAATAGCTATCATTTATCAAGCATGTTTTGGCAGTTAAGGGTATGGGTTTTGGAGATAAACTGCCTGGGTTTAAGTCTTGACATTGCCACTTACTAACTGGGTGAACAAGTTGCTTAACTGTGACTCCACTTCTTTATCTACAAAATAAGGATAAAGACAGCCCATGTCTCATTATATAGTATGAGGGTTAAGTAAGTTAATAAATTACAGCATCTTAATTACTAATATGAGTAGTCTACACATCAGTCTACCTGTGGAGCATGTAGATGAATGGTGGCAGTGATGTGAGGGTTACTGTGTTCCAAGCACTGTGCTAAGCATTTTGCAAACATGACTCAACTTAGTTTTTGCAATTCCAGAAGAATTCAGAATCACCTCTGCTCTACAGTTGAGGAAGTTGAGACTCCAAATCTTTATGGACTTCCCCAAGTTTATAAAGGCAAATAACTGAATATAACTGAATCAGGACTCCAAACGAGGTCCCACTGACTACAAAGTCTATGTGTTCCAGAATATTCTCATTTCCACAGAAGAAAATCCAGGGGCAGAAAGGTGGACATGAAGTCTCCAGGCCCAGACACAAATCCTACAGGCAGCCTCACCTTGCTGGTGAAGAACGGGTGGTGACTGACAGGTGGATTTGCAGTGCCCATGGAGTGCTATTTATTCTTCCTGTTCTTGGTAGGATGGAATCCTTGAGAAGTTCCTTAATGTCACCCAGAGTGTAAACTGTGGGCAAAAGCTGGAACTATGGGCTGTAAAGGAAGCATTAGGTACAGAAATCCCTAAGGGACTCACATGCCTTTATTCAACCTTAAGCGGTAGCCTTGTTTGATTTTTTAAAAGATAATCCAGATTTTATCACTCATTACAGAAAAACGCAAGTTCTATAATCAGATTCCCTGGATTCAAGCCCTTACTAGCTGTATGATCTTCTCCGTGCATCAGTTCCATCATCTGTAAAGTGTTTCAGTACCTACTTTGAAGTTGTCCTGAGGATTAAGATTAATAAGCCTAAAGGAGTTAGCACATGGCAAGCACTCAGTGTTAGCCATTATTCTCAGCAATATTCTGGTTAGAAGACACACCACCCTATCAGCTAACACCAGCCATAGGAACGTTCTCTCTGTGCCATCTTTTACATATTTTCAAAATATGGGAACAAATTCTGTCACTCTGTGCAGCCTATAAGTACAACTGTTCTCACTTTAGAAATGTGAGTCTCAGAAGGCCAGAGTCACAGAGTCACTGTGTGACTTGCTCACCGCCATGTGAAGCTTCAGCGACTGAGCTGGCCTGAGGACCCCACTGCCACCCCAGTGATTACTCTGCTCTCTAGAATGGAAATAAAATTCTCAGGCTTGCATGGAAGCCAGATGCTAAACAAGCAAGAACTGACATAGCTATACATCTCCAACCAACCCCTCCACTTCACCCCTGCCATCTCTATAAGGCAGGAAAAGTGACCACAGCTGCAGCCTAGGATATCCCAAACAGATGGCGTAGTAAGAAGTTCTGAGTGAAGAATGAGGGATGTGCTAAGTGCAGTGGCTTACACCTGTAATCCCATTACTTTGGAAGGCCAACATGGGAGGATCACTTGAGGCCAGGAGTTCAAGACCAGCCTAGGCAACATAGTGAGATCTGGTCTCTACAAATAAAATTTAAAAATTAGCTGGGCATGGTGGCACACATCTGTAGCCCTAGCTACTGGGGAGGCCAAGGCAATCCTTTGGGCCCAGGAGTTCAAGGTTGCAGTGAGTTATCATTACACTAGTACACTCCAGCCTAGGCAACAGAGTGAGACCCTGTCTAAAAAAAACAAAACAAAACAACAATAAAAAAGGGTGGGAAGAAAAGGATGGTGTGATTTCCCAGCACTTCCTTCTGGGGTCAACAATACAATGTATTTTCACTGCTTAGCTATCACTTTGCTTTCCCTGGAAGGAAAAAGCACTTGAACCAGTGGGCCCAGTCTTCCCGCATCAATAATTTAATGATTCACTGTTCTTTGTGGTACTTGCTATGTCCAGATTCAACCATGGCTCCAACAACAAAACAGCAACTTCTTTTCTACTGAGGATCCCTGCAGAACTCTGTTCAGAGATCCATTCGGGGCTTGATGGGTTATGGAATGACAGTGCCTAGTGAAAACTGATGGGCTGCACCAAAAATCTGACGGGGAAAGAGAGAAGAACTTGATCCCTTAATATAACAGTGGATATATTTAGATTTGTTTTCTTTACCTATAGGGTGTTCATTAAGGCTCATAAAACATCCAAGGACTGACTGAGTGCGCTATCTCTAACATCTGTCCCTTCTGATGGAGACTTTAGGTGTCCTTTGCATATGAATGGACACTTCTTCCCATGAATGCTCTTGTGACTCAAAGTAAATTGTATTTCGGTCATTATGAATGGGTTTTCCCATTACCAAATTAAAAACAAAATGAATTTAACCTAGCATTGTCCGTCCCTACCTCTCTCGGAGGCCCTGACATATTTGAACAATATTCTGAGGCCGCAAACCAATCCCCAAAGACGAAAAGTCCCTCCACATCACTACAGGCGATGACGGATCGCAGGCCAGAGCAATCTGCTCTGTCTCACTGCTCTTGAATAGAAGATGCATTCTTTGAGTTTGAAGCAGCAACTGCGGGGGGTTAATTGGAAACGCCAATTCAGAGGTGGAGGAAGAGCCTGGAATACCCGTATGCCTGAGCCTGCACATCTCAGATTTATTCAATGCTTCATATAGCTAGGCTTTGCTTGTTTGTAGGGTCATGACTTGTCCAACTCTCAGTGTGCATTTGCAGGGCACAACCAGAGAGACAGATGAGTCACAGGGTTTAATGAATCCCATTCCCCTAATTGCCAGTCTCTATCGTGTCCCTACAGAGAATGTGAGTTAATGATTCTCTCCAGACTTCTTACAAGCAGTCGTTTTCCCTTCCCAAAGCCAAGCCTGGTCCTGTTAAATTTTCTTTTGAGTCAAGTCAGGACAATTTAAGATGTCCTTTCCATGCTCAGATAATAGAGGACTGTTATTCACTTTTATCTTGCATTTGATTTATGGAGAGCAAGCAGCACCCAGCCTGGCGTTTTCATTTTTGAGATGAGCAGTCTTTGTTTTATTGTGCTCGGAAAAGGTGTATTGGAGCATCACATTCAGGCTCTGGAACCAGCTGCCTCCCACTCCCTATAACTCACCATCTTTCACGCAACATTCCGAGGTCCTCATTCTGTGGGCGCAGACCCACACCGTGGCCGTGCCCACACACCCCAGTTGAGCACGCTCCAGCCATGGCCCCCCTGCCCTCACAACAGAAGGCCACAGTGACAAATAGATGCTGCTGCAGGATTTTTTTTTTCCTTCTCTTCTTTCTCCCACCCTTCCCTCACCAGGGTTTATTCTCCCCCCAGCCTTGGCATAAAATGGTCAAATTATGTTCTACTGCAGAATTCAATTTCACAGTTCAGTTAGGTCCTTGATTACACTGCCAAATTCAGATTAATGTGCATTTAACTAACATGGATCAGGGGAATTCTGGCTGACAGCCAGCTGTAATCGGAGGAATTGATAGCTGTGTGGAGTTTTATGCCCCGTCCACCCCAGCGTACCTCTGGTGAAATTGATTGATTAAACGAATTCATTGCTATAATTATTTATAATTTTGATACATCACAAGCCTGTGTCTGACCCTATCTTTAGAGATGTTGAGCTCATTGTAGAAAGGTAGTCTGACTGAGTTGTTAATGGGGATTATTTATTCCCTTATATAATACAACCTCTCTTTTTTGCTCTTTTTCTTTTTTGATCATGTTTGTATAGAGACATGACAAAGCACAGTTTTTAAAGAATTAATTTATATGGTATACAAAAGAGTGTCCGGAAGCTAAAAAACAAGTGTATGTTATTAGCCATTTCAAAAAAAAAAAAAAAAAGAGGAAATCACAATCACGACTCCTTGTTCATTTTGTCAGTATTTCTAAAGATTCCTGTAGAGAGAATTCCTTGTTAAAATGTATCCAATTTTCAATGACAATTAATGACCTGGTAACCCTGCAGCTAAGCAGTTTAGCAGCCTGGGTGATAATTTGCAAGACGATTGATCTGGCCTTCTCTCATTACATCATGCCATATGGAAATCCCCCTGAAAACTTTGCAGACCATGGTCTCCTTTGTAAGGAGTTACTCGTTCACAAAATCACAGCACTGTTCTCTTTGGAGGGATGGGAAGAATGCTTTTGTTGTTTTTCTCTTACATTGCAGTTTCCCACCCTTGCTCTGCACCCCGTGCCCTTGCTGTAAGGTCTGCAAGGGTAAACTATGTACATAAATCTTTTGGAAATGGTTTGGATCATGGGTGATGAGAGATACATTGGATTTACTTATTAAATGTCGTTCCTTTCACTGGTCCAATTCCACTGCATTGTGGTTTCACTAAATAATCAGATCTCAAATTCCTTTCACAATACCAAAGATAGGTCTGCTTCATTTTTTTTTTTTCTAGAATGTGTTTGTAAATCAGGTCATAGAAAAGATTGCACAGTTTAAGCTGGACTGCTTTGCACATCTTTCTCATGTATATGAACATGTGTGTGTAAAACAGTGGGAATAACAAATTCATCATTTATGTTTTCCGCCTTCCAAATATAGGCTATCACGAGAAAGACAACTTAGAACAGGACACTTACATGATTATGAAAGCCGAAGAGCGATGTGAGAGGGCAAGGAGGTCTCATCACAGAAGAAAGTTTGCACTTTCTTCCTTGAAAGAACTTAAAAGAAAGCCTGAGTGGTTTTGGAACAATGCAGATTTCCGCTTTGACCAAAACAAAAAGGAAAATGATGAATGATGTACATAGATAATCAACTCGTTTTGCTGTGATGACTACTCTTTTTTTTTTTTTTTTTTTTTTTGAGCTCATTTCTCTAAGCCAAAACTGTTCAAAACAAACAAGCCAAAAACAATAAGAACAAAACAAAACCCTTAATTTGTCTTTCATCCCCTCTCCTAGACATTATCATCCATCATGCTCTGGTCCAATTCTTGCATTTTGCCCCAGGCTGCCCAGACATCTGGGCCCCTAGTGAAACACCCTGACCAGGCTTTATCTCTGTGGTTGTCGTTATCCCCCGCTCTGCCTGCCCCTGTTAAGACCACATCCTCCCACCCCCATCATTGACGCCTGTCTCTGTGAATTTATCAAGGACCCAAGTACTGAAGCAATTCTGTCTGGATTTGAACCCCAGTTCTCCCTTCTTTGTAGCTTTGGGACTTTTGCATGACCTACTTAAACCCACTGTGCCTCAGTCTTCTTATCTGTAAAATGGAGGAATTGCAGAGCTTATTTAATTGTCCAACTTGAGGTTTACATGCAAGAATGTACATAGTGTGCTTAGAACAGTCCCTGGCATGTAGAAAGCACTCAACAAATATCAAGCATCATTATTCTTATAAATATTTGTTACTACTGCAAGGATATACTTCTAACAGAGCAGTTGCTTGACAGAAGAGGCCCCACGATGGCTCCTAGGAGAACCCCTGTGCATTTTAGTGAGGAGAGAATGCCCAGCCTTGATTATACAGACCAGGGAGGTGACAACGAAGGTTGGAAATGCCAAGGCAGGCAAGGGAGCCGGCTTGTGGGCCAGTGTGCTGGGTGCCCTCCCACTGGGAATGAAAGACTGACCCCGGCAGATAAACCAGGTTATGTCGTCCCCTTGGAAGTGTGGGGCTGTTTGCCCTGGATTGCTTGGGGGCAGTTTTATCTCCTTGTGCCTCCATTTTATCAACCACAAAATGGGATTTAGTTGCCCCTTGCTTGATTCCCAGAATAAAAGAACAAGACCTGTCGAAAGTGTGTGGGCCGGTGATACGCACCATCATGGAACCCGCATGTGAGTTAAGATCCAACAGAAGGCAATGGTTCAGCACCTTGGTGGCCCCAAATGGGGTCACCCATGCATTTCTCCTTCACAGAGTCAGCTCTTTGTCCTCTGAGGGAAGACCACGTGTTCCCTCACTCGAAGTGAACAGTTCGTTCTCTGATGAGTATGCCTTGAGTTTTATTCAAAAAATTGTCTCTTGTGATACTGACTGTTCCTCAACCATTGCTTTTTTAAGAGTCTGCGCCTCTTACCAGCAGCCATGAAAGACAACAACACCTTTTTGTCTCATGGCCTAATTTTGAAGATGGTTAGCTTTCAGCAAAGAGCTCTGCATTCCATCTTTGCCTGGAAATTGTCCCCTTGGTGCAGGCAGGCTTATTCTTTATACCATACGCCGGCTGTTAAGTGTGGACTCTGATAATGCTGCTGACAGGTGATAAGAAAGAAAAGTGGCCTAAATGAATGCAAAGTGGTGTTTGTGATTCCTGCAGGATGCAGCTTGCCCATTTTTAATATACATTCAGAGATCAATTATACATGCTTGTGGGGAATGAATTCTTTCGTTGAAAGTATGGGAACAAGTCCTCCAAGGAAGACACAGGGCGATAATGGCATCTGATGGCTCCCAGGACACACTTTCAGAAATAAAAGCCAAAAACCCTATTTCCCTTCACACCCTGCCTTGCTGACTAGCCTAGACTTGACTAATCCGAGCTTATTAAAGGAAGAATCCAGTTGTTTAACTTACACTGACACTTCTTTCTCCCCATTCCATCATACACACACACACGCACACACACACACATCTTCCTTGTGTAGCACAAATACAGAGGCTTTGAAAATAATCAGCTTGTTTTTGAATATTTTAACTATACATTGTTCAATATATTACAACTAAAGATACCTTGTCTTATTGCTTTGAGTATTAATGTATAGGAATATATATACCACAGGGGCATTGTATGTCTTCGATAAATGCTAGCTAGTTTGATAATATTGCAGTTACTATTTATTTTATTTTGCATTCTCATTACTGTATAAAGTGTCTCATCACTTTATGTAATAATAACACCAAGTAGAACTTACTGGCCAGTCATTGTTTGAATACTTAGGTGTGTATTTGATCCTTTAGAGTTCACAGTGACCAAAGGAAGTAATTATTATTATTATTCCATTTTACAGATAAGGAAACTGAGACTCAGAGAGACTGATTTGACTAAAATTATCAAAGTCAGAATTCATCCCTATGCCTCTCAAAAGCATGTGTTGTCTCTGCAACCAGGGCAGGAGGGCAACTTAGCAGCTGCCCTGGTTCCTGCTGGTTGATGTCAAGGCTGTCTGAGTGGTGAATTTGCCTAGTAAAGTGTAGTGTTTTTGAGGCTGGAAGAGCTGCATTGCTCAATGTTCAGCAGGCCAGGCACTGTCATTGTAGAACCAATGGGCAGTGTGGGGGTACTGAGAACGGTGCTATGGTAGCAATTTTAAAGAGCCTACTGTGTGCAGTTCTTGCTCCATGATGTGATAGAACAAGCATCTTCTTATGCAACGTGATGGGGTTGGAGCTTGAAACACCCATTTGCCTCTACCATGTCACCAGATCAGATGAGCAACATGCCCCATCCCACTTCTCAGTGGCATTTGACAGGATCCATTAGCCCTTCCTTCTTGAAATACTTTCCTCCCTTGGCTCCAGGACACCTTGCTTCCTTAGCTTCCTTCCTATAGCACTGGTCACTCCTTCTCTGCTCCTTTCTGCAAGATCCCTCTGCTATTTCTGGTATCTAGACATTGGGGTCCTCAGACCATCTCTTACACATTCAGCATCATGACTTTTAATATGAACTAAGCACTGATGACTATCAGATTCATGTATTTAGCCTTAAGTCTTCCCTGGACTTGGGGCATGTCTAAGTCTCTTAAGTGACACCTCCACCTGGATGTCTAATCACTGTCTCAAACTTAACATGGCTAAAAGAATTCTTGATTTTCTCTCATGTATTAGCTATCAATATTGCTGCATAACAAATTATCCCAAAACTTCATGGCTTAAAACACACTGCCTCATGAAGCAAAAAATAGTGCTGTTCAACTATTTCCCCCTAAACTTTAAATAGCAAACATTTACTATTTCACAGTTTCTGTAGGTCACAAATTGAGAGGGCTTAGCTGATTGGTTCTGTCTTGGAATCTCTCATGAGGTTGCAGTCAAGACATTAACCAGGGATACAGTCATCTGAAGGATCAACTGGACCTGGAGGATCCACTTCCAGAATGGCTCACATGACTGTTTGCTAGAAGGCCTCAATTTCTAGCTAGCTCTTAACAGGAGTCCTCAGTTTCTTGCTGCATGGACCTCTCTATTTTATTATCATTATTATTGAGACAGGGTTTCACTCTGTCACCCAGGCTGGAGCACAGTGGTACAATCATAGCTCACTTGCAGCCTTGATCTCCTGGGCTCAAGTGATCCTTCAGTTTAGCCTCCCAAAGCTCTGGGATTACAGGCATGAGCCGCTGCACCCAGTCCTTCCAAAGGATTCTTGAGTGTCCTCATGACATGGCAGCTGGTGAAAGCCAAAATAAATGATGTGAGTAAGAGACCAAAGGAGCTTGCCATCATCTGCCTTATTCTTTGATCACTCAGATTAATTTCAATGCAGTGTAGAAGAGGACTACATGGAAATATGAATGTCAGGAGGCACATGTCATTGAGAGCAATTTGGAAGCTAATTACCACACTCCACAAGCCTGTTGCTACCCCTGGATTCCTTATCTCATTAAACACCCTGTTGCTCAGGCCAAAATCCTGATAGCCATCTTTGACTCCTGTCTTTCAAGATCTCATCCAATCCATCCGCAAATCCTGTCAGCTCCACCTTCAAATCTTGCCCGAGATTTCACCGTTTCTCACCCCATCTATGATAACTACCCTAATCTCAGCCCACATTAACTGTGATAAGCTGTTGGCATCCCTGTTTCCACTCTCGCCACCAAAGTCTCTCCTCCGCAGCCAGAGAGAGTCAGACCGTGTCACTCCTATCTGCTTAGCAATCCCCAGTGCTTCCTACCTCACTCGGAGCAAAAGCCAACATCCTTGCCAAGGTCTTCATGATCTGCCCCTGGCAGCTTCTCCGTCCATCTTCCTTAGCTGACACTCTCCACTATAGATGAGCTTCTGCTGTTCCTCAAACACTAAGCCTGGGTCTGCCTCAGAATCCTGCATGTGCCACTCCCACTGCCCAAACCACCCCTCTTAGGAGAGGGATCTTGCTTTTTCCCTCACTCAGCCAGGCTTTTGCTCAAACGGAACGCCCTTGGAGAGTCCTTCTGTGACTACCCTATCCAAGATGGCATCTCGTTACTTTCAACCCCCTCACTCTGCTTTATTTTTCTTTATATTATTCATGACTCCTGAACCACATACTGTGTATTTATTGGTTTTCTTTATTATTATCTGTTTCCTTCTCTGGAACATAAACCCCAGGAGGGCAGAGATACCATTCATTTTGACTCTTGGTGGACCCTCCCCCCTCACACCTAAAACAGTGCATAGCACATCACAGTTGCTCAAATATTAATTTTTGAAATAAATGAATGAATGTGCTGCATGGGAAGAATCAATTCATCTAGAATAGTGTTATCCAATAGCCCTTTCTGCAATTAGGAAAATGTTTTATATGTGTACTGTGTGATGTGGTGACTACTGAGTTCTTAAAATGTGACTAGTGTGACTGCGAAACTGAATTTTTAATTTTTAATGGATTTTTGTTTACTTTAAATCGGCACGCGTAGCTTGTAGCTACTATATTAGAGTAGATCTAGGTCCTTGGGGTGGATGGAAGGGGAGTAGGATAAGTTAACGCCATTCCATTTACACCCAGTAGAGTGACAGAGACTTTCTGGGGCACTGCATTAAGAAACAGCCTGAAGTCCAATCAACAAATCTGTTCTGAGTACCTTCTATGTATCCAGCACTGTGTTGCCATCAGGATCTTCCAAAACAGAGTGCATTGATGGATTAGCACTTTCTGCCCTGGGCAAGGAGCATACCACATGACGAGATGTGGTATCTTTACCATCCAGGCCTCAGCCATTCCAAGAGTGGCCAGAGCTCCTTCCTGATTCTTTCCAGGAAGTGACTGCTGGACCTACACATAGTATCATATACCAGTAATCCCCTCACTGGCTTCCCCACTGTCCTCCACAAAATCCCCTCATCCCACTCTTCCAAGTCAGAGTGGATGTTCTTTGCTGGAGTCTCTTTGGGGTCTAGCCTCATTTTCATTTCACACATACCCCTGCAAAGACTGGTCACTCTCAATTATATTTGTACTTATTTGGTGAGAACATTGCACATGTTCACCCTGTGGTTCACACCCTTAGCACAGGGAGCCATGTTTTCCCCTGTACCTACATCTGCTGTGTTATACATATGTTATACATAAATGTCCATACCAGCCTCTAGTATTTGAATTCAGAAGCATGGGAAAAGGCCTCCTACCCCGGAAGTGTCTCCCCAAAATGCTAGCTGAAAACTAATGTCCTTTAATGAGGGATGAGATTTTTCATTCCTGAACAAGAAAATAAGGCTTATCAAGCAAGCACACCTTGGATAAGATACACGTGAACTAACCTCCTACTGTGGTGCATGTGTACCAGAGAAAGCCCTTCCCTAGGTGTGGCCAGTCCTATTGGTGCCCCAGGCAGATCCTCTCATCCCGCACTGGTGATCCTCACTCTGCCAGCTGTCGGTCAGCTCACTCACCACCTGGCTGTGGCATTCAGATCTAGCATGTGAATATTCTCTATCCATGTCTGTCTTCCCAGGTGGATTATGATCGAGCACAGATGGTCCTCAGCCCTCCACTGTCAGGGTCTGACACCTACCCCAGGGGCCCTGCCAAACTACCTCAAAGTCAAAGCAAAGCGGGCTATTCCTCAAGCAGCCACCAGTATCCGTCTGGGTACCACAAAGCCACCTTGTACCACCACCCCTCCCTGCAGAGCAGTTCGCAGTACATCTCCACCGCTTCCTACCTGAGCTCCCTCAGCCTCTCATCCAGCACCTACCCGCCGCCCAGCTGGGGCTCCTCCTCCGACCAGCAGCCCTCCAGGGTGTCCCATGAACAGTTTCGGGCGGCCCTGCAGCTGGTGGTCAGCCCAGGAGACCCCAGGGAATACTTGGACAACTTTATCAAAATCGGGGAAGGCTCAACCGGCATCGTGTGCATCGCCACCGAGAAACACACAGGGAAACAAGTTGCAGTGAAGAAAATGGACCTCCGGAAGCAACAGAGACGGGAACTGCTTTTCAATGAGGTAAAGGGTGTGTTTGGGTCATCCTTTCTCTCCTTTGTAACATTTATTTCCCATTTCAAAAGTTATACACGTGCATTTTAGGACATTAGAAAAGCACTGAAAATATAAAGACAAAAATAGCGTCCCCTGTAATATTTCCTTCTAGTCTTTTTTCTGTGCACATCTATGGCTGTTACCTCTATAAGGTACTTCACGTGTGTCAGCCGCTGTACTAAGCATTAATCTAGTTTGATCCTCACAACAACTCTGTGAGACAGAAAGATGTTATCATCATTTTAACAAGGAAACCTGGACTCAGGTAGGTGAAGAGACCGGCCCAGAGTCAAGCAGGTTGACTGCAGAACTAGGACCTGAATCTCTGTCTAGCAGACTCTAAATCTTATGCTACACTGTATCTGTGTGGATTTGTATATATTTTATACTATTATAATATCATAATATACCCTCCATAAACAATTTTTAAAACAGTAGACCAGGGTCAGTTTGCCAATGAACCATTACTCTTTAGGAACTTTAAAATATTTTTCCTAACTATAAAAATAATGAATTCTTCCTGTAGAATATTTGGAAAGTAAAGAAAATGTCCCACAAACATCCCAGTCAAGTAATAGCCTACATTACTATTTCAGTGTTTCCTTTCTATATATTTCTATTTACAAATTTCTTTTGTTTGAGATAATTCTCTATATATGTAGTTTCATAACTTTCTAAATTTCAATTAATATTAACATGAATACTAATAAAATTAATATCAAATAAAATATATTGAGCTGTATTACTTATATTTATTACTGTAAAATAAATTTAATGACCATTGTAATGGCCTTATAATCTTCTATCATAGATCTGTATCAAATTTATTAAACCAGTCACTGATTTAATAAATTTGAGGTAACTTTATATGTATGTGGTTTTGTGACTTTCTAAATTTCACCTAATGTTAACATTAATACTAATAAAATTAATATTAAATAACATATATTGGCATATATTACTTATTTTTATTAATGTAAAATAAAATATATTAACATATTCTATTAGCTACATGTCAAAACACACTTTTAATAATCTTCTATCATTTACACGTATCATATTTAAAACCAGTCTCTGATTTATACTGTTTCCAATTTGTCATTTTTATTATTTTGCAGCGAGTGTTGTTACACATAAGTCTTTGGCTTCATATCTGATAATTTCTTAGAGTCCTAGAAATAGGATGAACAGATCAAATGATATGTAAATGTTTTTAGAGAAATGATATACAATGTTAATTTCCAGAAAGTTTGTACCAATCTAGACCCTCACTAATAGTACTGTTTCACCTTCACTAGCATCGTTGATACTGTCATGTTATCTCTGTTCATCTGCTAGACGTGAATAAACCTTACTGTTTTCATTAGCACTTTTATTACTAGTGTAGCTGAATTTAATTTTATGTGGTTATAGGCCATTTTTCTTTCTTCACTAAATCATATGTTCTGTATACAGTTTTCAATTAGGGTGCTAGCATTTGTTTTCTCGATGTGTAAGAGCTATTGATATGTTAAGGAATTAACCCTTCTCTGTATATTTGTTGTACTTTAACATTTACCTTCCACTTTCTCATTTACCTTTTAAACTTATCACTTAAGAGCTCTCAAATAGGTGGGGAAATATGAGTAATTATGTTAGAAAACACATAAAGTATTTTGGAGTAATATTCTTTTAGTAATTTTATGAGAGCACTGAGGGGAAAGATAAGTTTTTGTGGATGACAGATCTAAGTCCTAAAGATATCAAGTCAGGATATCAGTGTTAGATGTCAGTCTCCAGGAAAGCATGTACAATCCACATCTTCTAACTCCCAGAACAATCTGTGGCTGCTTGACCTCTTCGTCTTTCTGTTGTAAGCACTCCCATTCTCTGAGAAGTAAGAAGGTGTTTGGTCCATAAACAGGCACTGTACAAATGCACTCAGCTGCAATTTCGAACTCTGTTTTTCACGGAGGCTCATGTGAAGCCCCCAGTGGCCTCCACACATCTCCAGCTCCCACAGGTGCTTATTTCTTACACATGCTCCAAATCTCACAGAGAGTTCCAGGTGACTGGGCTTCAGCATCTTCCCAGTCCACCATTCCTGATTTCTGGAATTCATTTTCCAAACCATAATGCCAGAACACACAGAGCAATATGATGTAGATAAACAATTCTGTAATTTATTATTTAACACTAACTCTGAAAACTCGAGTAGAAACAGCCACAGAGCAGCAATTTCTGGAAGCTCTCTCCAGCAAGCAGGCTCCTTAGCCCTTTTAATGTCTATGCCATATTTATTTTTATCTTCAACATATATTCTTTGAATTCAGCCCAAATATCTCTCAGGTTCAACCTATATCTTCTTCTAAGGAGAAATTAAGTTGGTCTTGTGTGGCTTCAGTTCTAATAGATAGTTTACTTCATTCACTCGTGGGACTCGTTCCCTCAATTACTACAAGTTGGTGACCCTTTGCTAGGATAAGCAGCAGAGGACTGTGAACAGTGCATTCTAAAGGAGATCCTTAGGGATATCTGATCATATCCCCACAGACTGTCAACCAAACTCCCTCTTGTGAATGCAAATCTTGCTTTAGTTCTACTTGTTTTCATTTCTCTCTCTGTGTCTCTCCAATGTCAGGGTGACCTGCCATTTTCTCTCAAATTTGCTACCTTGATTCCTTTTATTTCTACTAGTTACCCTTGATGCTTTTTGTCTATAATAGATTTCTGAATAAACTTCCCCACAGTCAGTACCTCTCAATCAGTTTACTTACAGTTGTAGGTGTGGCCACAAGAGAACAAAAAGCAACTTCATCTTCACAAGTCAAAAGTATCTTTCCCATTCCCCCAGGTCGTGATCATGCGGGATTACCACCATGACAATGTGGTTGACATGTACAACAGCTACCTTGTTGGCGATGAGCTCTGGGTGGTCATGGAGTTTCTAGAAGGTGGTGCCTTGACAGACATTGTGACTCACACCAGGTAAGCTTCTTTATTATCCAAATAATTCGAGGTGCTTCTTACTCTTCTCCAGGATAAAGCCTCAGTGACTATGAACTCTTCATAAATTGTGGGCACTTTGGAGTCAGGGAATATGACTACCCTTTCCCCCACATTCCCTGGAGGGCCCATTATGCTATCAGGCATGTATAGTTCATTCATTCAGTTAACGTTCTCCCTGCCTTCAGAAGGGCATTAATACCCATTGATTTAAAATAAGCAACCTGCTAAGAATGAAGCTTCAGTGACAAATAATAGAATTTCCTGTCGCTATATAGATTTAAAAGCGGAATTTCATTCTCCTGAGTTACCCTACCATTGCTGCGTGCTAAGACCACCAAGGATGCCAGGGGAAGGAAGAGACAGGGAGAGGATCACTTGAAGTTTTGTATCAAAATAATGAATCGACGTGGCACACAGAAATTCTTCAATTGTGTTTTAAAATATTCTTGCAAGTAACAACGGCTAATTACCAGCCTATTGCTTCAGCACCTCCCTGATGTGCCAGTTCCAGCCATTTCATTAAGTATTTATTGAGCACCTTTTATGTGTCAGGCTCTTTTGTAAGTGCTAGAGATGCAGAAGATACAAATGTATATGCCTCAGATATATCCCCTCAGGGACATCACTGATGAGAAAAACATTCTAATACCTATATTGATGTATTTTGATGTAAATTGATCTATATTGATGTATGTTGACCTATATTGATGTATATTGATGAGAAATACATATATATGTATTTATATGCATATATACACATATGTGTGTGTGTGTATATATACATATATATGTGTGTGTGTGTATATATATATCTCTCTTCCTAATTCTGCACAGGTATTACAATGTATTTCTCATATATATGTGTATATATATATGTGTGTGTGTGTATATTTATATATATATATATATATAGCATAGAAGGATACCTAAATGTCTCTATCAGAAAGAGTCAAGAAATATTTCTATTTAATATAAGGTGACATCTGAGATGGATTTTGAGAGACGAATAGGAGTTTACTAAGAAGGCAAGTAGGAGGAAAAGGGCACTGAAGACAGAGGAAAGAATATGTCCTAGGACAGTGCCTCTTCAATTTCGGTGTCCACATAAATCACTGTGGATCTTATCAAAATGCATATCCTGACTCAATAGAGAGGGGTGTAAGACTCTGCATTTATGGCAAACTTCCAGGCAATGGCAACACTGCTGGTTCATGGACCATACTTGGAGAAGCAAGGTTCTGTGGAATAGACATACAAAATAGCATGTTACATTTGGGAAACTTTAACTTTGGTTTTGATGGTAAATAAAATGCCGAAAAGTTAAGAAAGGGTTGTCATGAGGAAGAGGTATTGAGTATTAGCTGCTGTTATTGAAATGGTGCCTGAATCAAAAGTGGATCCAGGTATCTAATAGGTGGAAAGCAAGATAACAAGAAAGTACTGGGAAACTCTGTGAGGGATAGAACATGCTGCTTTTTCTCCACTAAAACGAGAGGTTTCGTGACTCTACAGTTCTCAGTCTGGAGTAGGCCATCTCAAAATGAAGTCTTGTGAGTGTAGACACTGAACATTTATCACCAACAATTCAGCTGGCAGACTCTTGTTGGTGTAGCAATAAGACATGCCCAACAAAAAAACACGTAAGATCATCTTAATGATAGTAGAAACAAATATACTGGAAAGATCTAAGCCTAAGGCAAATATGATATACATTTTTTGCTTTTCGCATATAAAGCAAAAAATAAAAATATGTTCAGGGGAGAAGCTTCTTTCTTGCCTTCCGGAGCTTCATGTAGCCACTCAGGTCTCCAGCTCTACCTTTGTCAAGGTTCCTTTCCATTCTTATTTTGTATCGGTGGAAACCACTCAAGAGAGTGTGTCCCTAAAATCCTCTGTCTTTTCTAATTTTCTCATCCAGGATTGTCAACTAATTTCCCTTTTAAAGACCCACTAACTCCAGAGACAAAACATTAATTGTGTGTCAAGGAACACCATGAATATTTGGTATTCGAAATCTTTTTTTTTTAATTTTATTTTTTTTTGAGATGGAGTCTCGCTCTGTCGCCCAGGCTGGAGTGCAGTGGCCGGATCTCAGCTCACTGCAAGCTCCGCCTCCCGGGTTCACGCCATTCTCCTGCCTCAGCCTCCTGAGCAGCTGGGACTACAGGCGCCTGCCACCACGCCCGGCTAATTTTTTTGTATTTTTAGTAGAGACGGGATTTCACCGTGTTAGCCAGGATGGTCTCGATTTTCTGACCTCGCGATCCACCCGCCTCAGCCATCCAAAGTGCTGGGATTACAGGCATAAACCTCTGCGCCCGGCAGGTATTTGAAATCTTAAACTGATAATTCAGAGAGTTTCTAATAGTAGATGCTGAATAACTGCTTTAATGAATGATTTATTGATCGGCTGATAAAACATGTAACCCCTTGCAACTCCAAGTGCTGTCTGAGGACCTGGAAGCTTGTTAGAAAAGCAGAATCTCAGGTCCTACCCCAGACCAACCAAATGAGAATCCATGCTCTAGCCAGATGCTCAGGTGTTTCTTATACATACTGAAGTGTTAGCACTAACCTAACATCTTGTTAAGTAAGATCCTTCTAACTTCCAGGAAACAAAGAGTTCCAGAAGGGAAATGAAAGTGCCAAGCACCACCCAGCTTTTTATATATTTATCATGTAACCATCACATATTTCTATGAGGCAGATGCTGATGTACCTGTCTGCCAGGTGATGAAGCTACAACTCAAAGAGGAAAATTATTCTTGGCCAGGCATTGTGGCTTATGCCTGAAATCTCAATACTTCAGGAGACCAAGGCAGGAGGATCACTTGAGGGCAGGGGTTCGAGACCAGCCTGGGCAACTTAGAGACCTTGTCTCTATAAAAAAATTTTAAAAATTAGCCGGGTGTGGTGGCATGTCCCTGTAGCCCTAGCTACTCAAGAGGCTAAGACAGGAGGATCACTTGACCCAGAAGTTCAAGGCTGCGGTGAGCTATGATTGCGCCATTACACTCCTGCCTGGACAACAGAGAAAGGCTCTATCTCAAAATTTTTAAAGGTATCCTTCTCAAGACCACACATTTAATAACTGATACAGCCAGGATTTGAATTTGAAGTTACTCTAGAACTGAAGCATTTTTATTCCATGCCAAACTTTTTTTCTATACAAAAGAAGTAGAAGTAGAAATACACCAGCCATTCTCCAGTTGGCAGTGTTAATTTCAAAGGCATTGGATTAGGAAGTATTTGTCACATGTTCCAGTCAAATGGGATATTTCTGTTAGTGACTAGGGGTTAGATTCAAGTAATTTTTGGTATAGTCGACCTGTAAACAATCTTTATACCTGCTTCAGGTAACTCAAATTTCATGGAATTCAAGAGAAAATAATTTTATTAAAGATGGTGGTTCTTGGTTCTGAATTAATTTGAAGGTATATGTGAGCTTGTCCCTGCTGCAGATACTCTAAACCTCTGAGGAATGTGTTTTTCCACATGTGAAAATGGTCATGTGAAAACCACTCAGGATAATGACCAACATACCACAGAACACAGAAGTTGTCAGTTTCCTCTGTTTCAGGCAAGAACATTTCTTCTTATCTGCCTTCATATGAGACTGGTGCTGTGGAACCCCCCCCCTTTTTTTTTTTTTGAAACAGAGCCTCATTCTATTGCCCATGCTGGAATGCAGTGGTGCACTCTCGGCTCACTGCAACCTCCGCCTCCCAGGTTCAAGCAATTCTCATGTTTCAACCTCCCAAGTAACTGGGATTACAAGCACGGGCCACCATGCCCAGCTAATTTTTTGTATATTTAGTAGAGACAGGGTTTCGTCATGTTGGCCAGGCTGGTCTTGAACTCCTGACCTCAGGCAATCCTGCCACCTCAGCCTCCCCAAGTGCTAGGATTGCAGGCATGAGCCACTGCACCTGGCCAAATCCTTCTTGAAGGGAAGGATGTGTTTCTTCATACTCATCAACTTTATACCTTTGATATTCTCCTAATTGGCTACCTCTTTATACCTTACTTTTGAATCCCATCAGGATTTTCTAGCATCAGCTAGACTGAAATGAAAATTCAAAGCCATTCATTTCCTTATTCTGCTGACCTTAGATTTACCTGGGGTTACTGGAGTTTTACAAGGTTGTCCTTAAATTTGGGCTCCGGTCATTTATATCCTCTGTCTCTCCTGGCAGCCTCCTCTGTTTGTATGATAGTTTGCTTTAGGACCTCTTTTACTTTTATTATTTAACATGGAATAGGGAGGAAGTTTTGCACATAGTTAGGCAGCTGCCTAAATGAGTCATTTTGAGGGCACTGAACAACCTGTGCCATCCAAATAATTCTCACCTAGATTCCTCAGTGGCTGAACTATTTCAGCCATTAGGAAAATCCATTCATTCGAGTGGTGAGGGCAGTGTGGGAAAATGGGAAAGTGGGAAAGCATGGGTTCTGGACTAAAAAAGAGGTGGGGTTTGAATCGTGACCTGGCCATCTCCTAGCTGTGCAACCTTGGGCAGTTACCTGACCTCCCCCTCCCCCTCTAAAACTGTGAAGAAGGAAAAACTGTCTCCACAGGAGTGCAGTGATGAGATATAGGAGGCCATAACCAATACTTCACTTCCTTTCTCATTCCCATGGTCCATTTATTAAAATACTATCCATTCACACTTAGTTATTAGTAACTTCCTAGGTCCAATTTCCTTTTGAGAGAAGGGACCTGAAGCGACAAAAACCTCTAGCTCCTTGGGGGAAGAAGAGAGAGGGTGAATAGGAAGCAGGGTAGGTCCCAGAGGGAGGATTAGAGATGCAAAGACCACTTTGCCTGAGCTCAGCCTTGAAAACTGTAGCTCTCCCCATTTCTAAGATGAAGAAAATGAGGCCCAAGGAAGTTAAAGGATTTGCTTATGATCATTTAACGGCCACGCCTGAAATCTTCATCCACCTATTCAATGTGTTGTCTCTGTGGGACCTGGAGGCTTGTTCATGCCTATGGAATTATCTGTTAAGAGTTCATGGGGCCTGGCACAGTGGCTCCTGTCCTAGCACTTTGGGAGGCTGAGGCAGGCAGATCACCTGAGGTCAGGAGTAGTTCAAGACCAGGCTGGCCAACATGATGAAACCGCATCTCTAAAAATACAAAACCCCATCTACTAAAAATACAAAAATTAGCCGGGCATGATGGTGGGCACCTGTAATCCCAGCTACTTGGGATACTGAGGCAGGAGAATCTCTTGGACCCGGGAGGCAGAGGTTGCAGTGAGCTGAGATTGTGCCACTGCACTCTAGGCTGGGCGACAGAGCAAGACACCATCTCAAAAAAAAAAAAAAAAGAATGTCAAAAAGGAAGACTGCACTCCAGCCTGGGTGACAGAGCGAGACTCCATCTCAAAGAATAAACAAATAAATAAATAAATAAATAGAGTTCCTGGAAGTGCATTTGCATGAATAACCAAAAAGCTGGCAAATAGTGATTTCTTTCCTTTCACTTATATTTGGTTCCTGTCATATTCTCGGTGCCAAGCGCCTTTGTTCTGGGAGTCAGATCCCAAAGACTTCCTTCCCTTGTCTGCAGATTTTTTCAGATATGGGCTGGAGCACGTGCACTGTTTCATTAAAGCACAAGGGAGCTGCCTCTCTTGAGCATTTCAAAGATGTTCTTAAACCTGTCTTGTTCCTTAAATGTTATTTCCTTTCCAGAATGAATGAAGAACAGATAGCTACTGTCTGTCTGTCAGTTCTGAGAGCTCTCTCCTACCTTCATAACCAAGGAGTGATTCACAGGGACATAAAAAGTGACTCCATCCTCCTGACAAGTGATGGCCGGGTAAGATGTTCATGTTTGGGCCCTTCATAGTTTTTCTTGTCACTCTATCTGTCATGGGCATAATTTTTTAGAAACACTTTTTTGTAACTCTAATTTTTCTGAGTCACAAGTCACCCACTTCTCTTCCCAGAAGGCTTACAAAAAGAAATTACCATCCCTTCCTCTGTGTCACCTTGTTAGTCAGAATTGCCTGACTTTGATGGATAATTTGCCTCCTTAACAATGAGTATAGGAAGTAATGGAAACTATGGCTATTTCTTTTCCTTTCTGCCACATCCATTTTTGTTGGAGGAGAAGAGCTGACTCTTCTAGGGGTGCATCCAGCCTATTCACATGAATACAAGTGTCCACAGTACCTTCCAGAGCCCCTGCAGGTAACAGATGATCAACTCCACTTGGGTAATTTGAGGATGGTGTAATAAAGGACAGTTTACAAAAACGTAGGCAGGTATAGAAAAATCATAAGGAATAGTGTATGAGAATTAGTTCAGTACTTTAGAATGGAACATTACTCCTACTACCCCATGCCTGAAGCGGTGAGGTGAGGTCCTGACTACTAGAATCTGGAAATGGAGATTGCTGTAGATTTCGGGGCTGCCTGACGGGAGCTCTGATCTTTGGTAGAAGCCAAACCAAGATGAACCTGCAGGATGAGAGCTGAGAGAATAAATCCTCCAACCTCACTCTTCCTCCTTCTAGTTTCCTACTGATGCTCCCTATTGACTGGAATTAGCTAGGAGCCAAAATGCAATCAATATAGGTTAGTTTCCTAAGACTTAGAGGACGGAGGAAAATGGATCCAGAAGGACAAATAGTGGATGTTTATCACACTAGCATACCTGAAGGCCCAGATTTCTGTATTTCATATCACCGCAACCTGCACAAGGGATTCTGCTGAAACTCATCAGCCACCCCCGGGCAGAGAGCATGGAATATAACAGCCAAGGAAATAACCAGTTTACATTCCAAGGAAGGCTTAGTTAAATGGAAGAGTTTCAAAGCATAGCTCTAAACCTTTAGGGTCTTTTGAGTCCCCTGAAACTCCCACCGGAGGCAGTGGCCTTGGCATGAATGGAGCCAACCATTCCTTTGATGTTCCTCTCTTTTACACCCAGCAACCCCTGCCATATGGAAAATGTTTATGTCATATCAGAAATTGCCCAGGAATGATCAGAGGGCAGCCAGAAGAAACTAACCAAGCACTTTGGCTTTTCTTTCTTGTTGTTTTAAAAAGATTGTAAATATTATTGTAGAAAATTTAGTAAACTCAAAAAAGTATAGAGGATAAAACAATGATCACTCCTAATCCCATTACCTATTTTTCCCATATTTCCATGTACCTGTATATACAATTTACAAACTTGGGATTGTATTCAATGGGGAGTTTTAAGACTTGCTTTTCACATTGCTCTAACCATTGCATTGCTTCTCTTAAGAAAGAAGGGTACAGTAGCATGTATCAGTCAGGTTTTGCTACATCCACTCAAAGTGACTTAAAACAATCACCATTTATTTGCTCACAAATCTGTAAGCCACCGTTTGGGCTGACTCTACTGGGACGACTCGTCCCTGCACCAGCTCATCTCTGCATCATGTGACATCAGCTAAGCTCTCTCTTACATTGTGATCAGCCTATGCTGATGGCCTTACTCATTTGCTTGGCAGTCAGCTGGCTCTCAGCAGGGACAGTGGAGGTAACAGGGCCAAGTATCACTCATCTCCCAGAGTCACCTGGACTTATTCACATGGTACCTGTGGCAAAGTTCCCAAGGGCACCAAAAGAGGCAAACCCTGATGTGTAGGCCCTTTTAAATCTTCTGCTTATATTATATTTACTGAATATCTAAGACCATACTCAAGGGGTGGGGATATAGACTCTCCCTCTTGATAGGAGAAGATGCAAAGTCACGTTGCACAGGGATGTGGATACAGGGAGAAGACTGCATGCATTTTTTCTCAGTCTCCCATATAAGTGGGGCAGCTATGAGAAAAGATCAAGAATCCTCCCTGTCCAGACTCAGGAAAGCTCCTATGCAAGGCTCCACGGTGTCAGAATGCAATTTGCAAAGCATTAAAATGGTCTACCAGAGCAATTTCAAGCCAGACTTTCTTTCCTTGTTTCTAGAAATTTATGTTACAGGCTTCCTTGCTGTAAGAACATATCCAGTATCAAAATCCAGTATCAAAATGAGAGTAAGATAAGAAGTCATTGTTTAATCAACTTACTTAAAGATCACCCCTCCCGTCAATGTACAAGATTCTTAAATCATTCAGTTGTCCTTCTCAAGAGCAGAACCTTTGTCTCGAACACCTCCTGCACCTTTGTCTCGAACACCTCCAGCAAAGAGCTCATATAAATAGGCACATTGTAGGTGCTTTTAGTCCTTATTGGTTTGTTCCCTCATTCATTTACTGAATATTTGCTGAATGTCTACTACGTGTAACAGACAGTTCTAAATCTTAGGGATGAACAAAGCAAAATCACTTCCTCTAGTAAGCTTATTTGTGGGCTGGGAATGTGATAATAAACAAACAGATAAATAAACAAACAAAATCCCCACCAAACAAGGGTTGATAAGTACTAAGTGTCCTAGGATTAATTTAGGCATAGTAAGGAGAATGGGGAGTGATGGGAGGGGTGGGGCTCTATTATGGAGGCTGATCAGAAGATCCCTCTGATGTGGTGGCATTACAGCAGACACATGGGGGACTGGACCCTGTGGCTGCCAGAAACAGGAGCATTCCAGACAAAGGAAGCAACAGCATGTTGAGTGGATCTTGTGCCTCTTGGCCATTTTGTCCAGAGTTTACCCATTCATGTTCAGAACAGTGCATCTTATTGGGTCCAGTGGTTTCTCCAGTGTCTGTAGGAAAAGGAAACTTTTCTTTTAAAAGAGAGCAGAAATGGAGTATGGCTACTCCAAGAAAAGGCTGAGAGTACGTTTTTATACTAGTCTATTAGTGTACAACATTATATAGTAGAGACACTTTTTCAATTATCTATCGCTATTATAACGAAGCATCTCAACATTTAGAGTCTTAAGTCAACAGTCACTTTAGCATTGTCTCTTACAGATCCAAGAGTTGGCTAAGCTCAGGAAAACAGTGCTGCTCTGACTTGTGGTTAGGTAATGCCTGGGGCCAGAGTCATCTGGAAGTTATCCTCACTCACATGTCAGGTAGTCAGTCCAGGCAGGCCAGTGGGAGCTGTTACCAGAACACTTACAACGTGGCCTCCCCATGTGGCTTGAGCTTCCTCATGGCATGGCAGCTGGGTTCCAAGAGTGTGTCCCAAGAAAACGAGGTGGAAGTGCATGGCATTTTTATAACCTAGCCTCAGAATCATATGACATCACTTTCACCATGGTCACAAGCCCTTCCAGATTCAGCGAGGAGGAGTATAGAATCCTCCTCAGTGTGAGAAAAATTAAGTCATATTGTAAGAAGAGCTCATGGGATGGGCAAAATTATTGTTGGCATTTTTGGAAAATACTGTCTGCCACACAAGATTTATTAGGTTCTCTTCCTGTTTGGAGATGTTCAACATCATTAGCCTTTGAGAAATGCAAATTAAAACTACAATGAGCTATCACTGCACACATATAAGAATGACAAAATGAAAAATAGTGATAACAACACTCATTCATACACTGCTCATAGGAATTTAAAATGGCATAGCCACTCAGGAAAATACTTTGGCATTTCTTTTTCAAAATTAAAAATGGACTTGCCATATGACCAGCACTTGCACTCTTAGGCATTTATCCAGAGAAACGGAAACTTATTTTCCCACAGAAACATGTACACAAATGTTTATAACAGTTTTCTTCATAATAGCTCCAAAGCGGAAACTACCTAAATGTCCTTCAAAGGGCAAATGGTTACACAAACAGTATTAATATATCATGGAATACCACTCAACAATAAAAACAAACAATTGATACACACTAGAACTTGGATGAACCTCAGGAAAATTACACTGAGTGAGAAAACACCAATCTCAAAAGGAAACACACTCTAAGATTCCATATATATATATGTGTGTGTGTGTGTGTGTGTGTGTGTGTGTATTCATGAAATAACATAATTATAGAAATACACAGCAGATGAGTGTTTGGCAGGGATTCAGGGTTGTGGGAATGTGTCTATAAAGAATAGCACCAGGGAGTCCTGTGCTGATGGTAAAGTTGGGTATATTGATTTTGGTGGTGGTTATAGTAGGTTGGTGCAGAATCAATTGTCATTACTTTTAATAGCAAAAACCACAATGACTGTTGCACTGTTCTACACAGTCTCCCAGACTTTCTCAGCAAGATCAAGTTCTAGTTGCCCACCATAGTAACTCTTCAGGTAACTAGCCTCCTCCTGGTTAGTTGACTAGTTGGCAACACGTGATAAAATTTCCGAGTATACTTATATACACTACACACACAATGAATTCATTTGTAACTAATGAAATTTGAGTAAGTTCTATAAATTGTACCTAATCAATTTATTGGTGTTGATATTTTACTGTAGCCATGTAAGATGCTAATGCTAGGGAGAGATGGGTGCACATTGCCACTTCCTGTGGTTTTATCATTATTTAAAAATTTTAAAAGTTGGCTGGGCATGGTGGCTCACATCTGTAATCCCAGCACTTTGGGAGGCTAAGACAAGAGGATTGCTTGAGCCCAGGAGTTCAAGACCAACCTGGGAAACATATTGAAGTCCCATCTCATCTCTACAAGAAAACTAAAAAATTAGCTGGATGTGGTGGCACTTATCTGTAGTCCTAGCTACTTTGGAGGCTGAGGCAGGAGGATTGCTTGGGCCCTAGAGTTTGAGGCTGCAGTGAGCCAAGATCATTCCACTGCACTCCAGCCTGAGTGACAAAGTGAACCCTGTCTCCAAAAAAAATTAAAAATTTTTAAAAAATTTTAAAAGTTAGGAAAAATGACTGAGAATTGCTTGGGTTTGGCTCAAGCCTGTAATCCCAGCACTTTGGGAGGCCGAGGCGGGTGGATCACGAGGTCAGGAGATCGAGACCATCCTGGCTAACATGGTGAAACCCCGTCTCTACTAAAAATACAAAAAACTAGCCGGGCGTGGTGGCGGGCGCCTGTAGTCCCAGCTACTCGGAGGCTGAGGCGGGAGAATGGCGTGAACCCGGGAGGTGGAACTTGCAGTGAGCCGAGATCGCGCCACTGCACTGCAGCCTGGGCGACAGAGCGAGACTCCGTCTCAAAAAAAAAAAAAAAAAAAGAATGAATACTTTCTGTCCTCTCAAAAGACTAGACAAATTATCTTCTATCAAGTAAAAGTAAATCATTCAATTATTATCTATGACATAAATAATATCTAACGAGTCACTAATTTGTGTTAAGAAGGGAGAATGTGGTGTTTGGGATTTGAAAGAGGAAAATAAATATATTTCATAGAGTGGCTTAGGAATTAATAATGTAATTTGTGTAAAACCTTCAGAAGTATACCAGGTACAAGGTAGATGCTAAGTCAGAAGGCATTTCTTCTGCTCTTGTAATTAAGTGTTGTGTAGAATCATCATGACCTTTCCTTGGCCTAGGGCCAACATTTGATAAATGAATTACTTAGGGGCCAGTAAGCAGTGAGTGACTGACTTTTGACAAATTCATTGGCCGGAATTCAAACCCATGACCTACTAAGTCCAATAAGTTTATGGAAAAGAGATGCACACAAGTGATCTTTATGATCTTTTTCTTTTTACTGTAAATTGATTGCCACAAATCAAAACTTGGAAGATGTCATATAAAATTTCAGATTCCTGTCTTCCTTGAAAAATCAAAGGGTCTGGCAACACTGTGCCTGGATTCACACATGGTGATAAGGGAAGTGGTATAAGAACGGTGAGTTGTACCATAGCAAATGACGTTGGTGCCCCGCCCAGATCTTCCTGGAACTTCCTATTCCAGCGATCATTAGCTTCACCTCCAAATACCACCATCTGCATCTTTATGCCTGAAGACATTTTCTGGCCACTGTTATCTGCTTTTTCCATAAAGTTCTCAAACTTTACTGAGCATCAGAACCTGCTGGAAAGCTTGGCAAGAAACAGATTCCTGGGCCCCACCCCCAGAGATTCTGGTTCACTCAGGCTACATGGTACCCAGGAAGCTGCATTCTAACAGGCTCTCAGGTGAGGCTGATGCTACACACGTTGTACATTGAGTGTCACTGCCTTATAAGGAAGCACTCAGAAACCAGGCACACAAGCAGCCCTCTTTTGCATTAGCCAAGACCCTAGAGCAGGCACAGAATTCTTTAGAGTGCATGCAATGTACAGAGCAAGGGTTTTTACATTCCGTCTTTAAACCTGTAGCTGCCCTGTGGATAGACTCTCTTTTTCCCACCCTCACTACCCCCAACCCTCCACCATTCTTTTATGGGGACCCTGACTCCTGGCCAGGACACATGAGAGATGGATAGGATCTCACATTTAAATAACAGCTTTGAGCTCTTAACTAAAGTTCCTTGTGTAACAAGCTACATTTTCTCATTTTAGGGGGCGGACAACATACTAGCGGTAGTTCCTTAGCCTAACTGCATTAGTGAGACGAAGGTGGTTTCCTAAGCAGCCCAGTTGCACAATTCTACCCAAAGTAAGGCTCAGCTTAGCATCTATGTGATTTGCTTTTAAGATCTGCCCACAGTGCTTTATTATGCTCATTACTTGAGTTCTCATTATCTACTTGCAGATTTATTTGGGCAAATGTTGTGTGCAATTATGTTCTTTTAGAAAATTGTCCCTTTTATGTACTTGGATGAGTAAAGAATCATGCAAAAGCACTTATACTCCTACAGCAGAAGAACAGGCCTCACTTTCAAGTGTCGAGTTTCAATTGCTCATCTCACATTTTGTCAGGGAGATGGTTATTAGGATGCCAGATTTTGAGGGGTTTGGATATTTTTCAAGTCAGCAAAGAGAAACCCACACTAGAGATGTTGAAATTTAAAACTGCCAATAGCAAAATGCTGATACATTCACCTCCTTAACCATGCAGGTTTCTTAAATTTATAGGCAAACAAAATTGATTGGAACGTTTGTTCCTCCTCTACTCTCTGTGTATTGGGGTTGCAAATTTACTCACACCCTAGTTTTGGAAATACACACACACACACACACACACACACCCCCCCCACAATTATAGTTTCTATATTTCCTAAAACTAACCCAGACTTCTTCACAGAGTCCTACTGGCTAGATTTTTTTCAAAAACATCTATTTTAATTCAATGCATTAAATTTAGTTGGCTTGAATAATTTGAACATTGTCTATCAAAGTTCAACTACATTATTGAGAAGTATAAATGATACCTTTATAAACTCAGCCTTTCAGATTTAACCACCACCTACTCCCTCCTCTCCTCTCCACCACCACTTATTCCCAAGATGGAACGCGGGTGAAGGAGAGACAAGCATGGCTCATGGAACCTCAGGGTGAAGGAGATAAGAAGCATCTTCTTGTCCTTTCCCCTCCCTGCCTTGCTGTCATTGGACTCTCCTGCTACCTGGACTGGTGACCAGGTAGCAGGATTGACTGGTCCTATCGGTGGCTGGGCTGTCCAGGGGCACGCCTCTGCTCTACTTCACAGTCACAACCTCTTCACTCATGGGTTGAAAGGTGCCCTGCAGGCTGCCTCCTTGTCCCGACCACAGGCTTGTGCCAGACCCTTCCCATTCCCTCACTGAGATTTAGAGGAACTTCTGAACCCCTGCACATCCCACACAGGCCATGGAAGCCAGTAGCATTGCCGCAAGCTCATGTCCACCCACACTATTGTACCGTGTCTCCATGGAGTACATTTTACATGCTGGTATAAAATGAAACAATATCTGAGACATGTGTCAATCAATTTAGAAGTTTATTTTGCCAAGGTTAAGGACATGTCCAGAAGAAAAACAAAAAACAAAAACATGGATTCGTAGAAACTGTGGTCTGTGCCTTTCTCCAAAGATGAATTTGAGGGAAAGGGGAAACGTGGGCTGGAGGGGAAAGAGGGAGGGTATGGTCATCCACTTGTTGCAAGAGAAAAGGAGCAGGTGGGAGAACTGTCAATTATGTATTGATCTCATGCTCAGCAAATCGGAACTTTACAGAATATAATGTGAACATAGAGTCACTACCTGTGAAGATATTTACATATGACCTGTAGCTGTCTACTTAGAAACAAAACAGAAAGCAACTTCTCGCAGGACTCAACTTTTAGTTTAATTTTTCTTCTTGGCAGAGTGAACTGGGGTCCTGAGTTTTTAATTTTCCTTTCACACTGGGTGTGGCCAAGGCTGGTGTTCAGTCAGTTTTACTAGCATGTCTACACCCATTTTTAAAATATTGCAAGCTTTTCATGCTAATTGGTTGACAGTCACTGCTTTAAGTCCTTAGACTATCCCCCATCACTCCAGCCACTTCCCAAGACCCTCCTCACCTCATTAAAAATGGTAATCCTTCCCAGGGTAACTTTAGGACTTTGCTTGACTTTCTATCTAGGTTCCAATTGGCCTACATTAATCTGGTTATTGAATATTTTGAATATGACCTCTGAACCCATGCTTGTGGGGCTTCTCCTCTCCCTTATTTGTATGGGAATATATGCAACACAGATATTTCCAAAGCCCACCACCATCTGCTTGGAGTGAAGAAAAGTGGTATATCATAAGGAGGTCAGGACCTCACATAGGCAACATCACTCCTCTTTCTCCCCATCTGTAAATTATCGCAGACTACAAGGGGTGGACTGTAGGATGTTTACTTCTATGCATTATTGACTCCTCTTGTAATAGGGCACCAAGGATTATGGACCAGGTATCACGACTGCGAGACCCTCTTTTTCATACACATGTGGAATTCTATGATCTGAGTCCTCTGGGATTGATTCTTATTAAGAAATTGTGAATATCACCTCTCTACTAAACCAGCTTTCTCCAGCATTTCTTTGGGCATAATCTAATCCCTTCCAATTCAAATCATACCACCATTGGTCCAAATCACTGGCCTTAAGACGATTAGTGAGAATATCATGAAGAAGGAAATAAAAAAATCACATTAATAATTTCCAAAATGTTACTTTCATTTAATCTGTGTTCCAACTTTTATTCTAGCAAGAGCTATCTTCAGTATGCTTCAGACGTTTTCAGAAAGAGCTTCAGTGTGTCTTCTGTCACCCGGTGTACTATTATGTACGTGTGTCAATATAAAATAAATCTAGTAGCATGTGTTTTCTGAGTTTCTACTGTTTGTTTGCTCAGCTCTTAAGGAACACAGTAAGGCTCTGCAATCAGAAAGCAGAGTTGTCGTCCCCAAGGAATGTCATCTCTAGCTAGAGGCGGAAAATCAGCACCAGAAAACAGTTCAGGATTGAGTGCTTGCCAAATTCTCTGAATTTGGAAAGGAGAGAGATCAACATGGGCTCCTGAGAAGAGTTCTGGAGAATATTAGATTTGATAAAGCCCTTGATGTATGCCTAAGAGTTGAATATGCAAGGAAAAAATCATCAACGAAAACTCAGAGTTGGGAATGGACCGTAAGGTGACCACCTCTTTCTGATTTGCACAGAACTTTCTGAGTTTTAGCACTGGAAATCCTACATTCTAGGAACAGCCCTGGTCCCTAAGAATGGTTTTAGTGTGTGCAGAAAGCCATGAGGAATGAGGTTGGCTATGTGAAAAGGCACCAGATTACAGAGGACTTTAAAAGCTGTTCAGGTGGACTGTAGTGTGTTTAGCTCAGCAGTAGGAAGACGGTGTGGTGAAAATGTTAAGGCTTTTGTCAGAATGCTAAAGAGATTAGACTCTGTGCAAACAAACGCCTCTTCATCCCCACCTGTCTGTGTGACCTCCTTCCTCTTCTGTTTCTTGGCTGAACTGTGATCTCCTATGACTCAAACTATAATATGTACACCAATGGCCTGGGGATCTTGTTAAAGTGGAAACTGTGACTTCAGCAGGTTTGTGATGGGGCCTGAGGTTCTGCAAATCTAACAAGCTCCCAGGTGACATTGCAGCTGCTGCTATTGATGAAGATGATGCTTTAAATAGCAAGACCCTGGATCCTGTCCCATCGCTCCTACAGGGATGCTTTAAAAACCCTATCATCAGTTACCCTCACTCTCTCCTCTTTCTTCAACATCTACCACTCCAGTAACTCCCTTCTTTCAGCCTGTATCTTTGCTCTTCAGTACAGAGTGGTGATTAAATTCCTGAATCCTGGCTCTTTCCATTACTAGCTCTGTATCCTTGGCAAAGTGGCCTAAGCACTTCTGTGTTTTGGCGTACTTCTCTGGAAAATGGAGATAATAATATTTCCTACCTTGTTAGTTTCTTGGGAGCAGTCAAATGAGATAATACATGTGAAGTGTTTATAGTGTTACCTGGCAGGTAGTAAGAGCTCAGTGAGTGTATTCGTTTCCCAGGATTGCTATAACAAATTGCTACCAATTGAGTGGCATTTTCTTCTCTCTGCATGAAATGTATTCTCAAGGTTCAAAAGTCCAGAGGTCCAAAATCAAGATGCAGGCAGTGTTGATTCCTTCTGGAGGCTCTGAGGAAGAAGCTTTATATACCTTTCTCCTGATTTCTGGTGGTTGTGGCAATCCTCAGTGTTGCTTGGCTTGTAAACTCATCCCTCCAGTCTCTGCTTTACCTTCACATGGTCTTCTTATCTATGTGTCTGTGTGTCCTCTCCTATTTCTATATCAGTCATGGGATTTAGGGCCTGTCCCCAATCCAGTATGACTTCACCTTCACTAATTAGACCTGCAAAGACTCTTTTCCAAATAAGATCACATTCTGTGGTTTGGATGGATGTGAATTCTGGGAGACATTCAATCCACTCTAGAGAATAGTGATAATTATCATTGTCATCATTATCATATTCACCACATTTGTAACTGCTGGATGTCTTCTATCTGTAAAATACATCTCATTTCTTGAAAAGCAGTCCAACTGAGATCTACATGACTACTCTCTGGATTCCACCCTGACTCAACCTGAAACTAGAGGCTACTAGGGATGCCCTCATTGCCGAGCACAACAGTGACTCTCAGTTCTTACCTGGTTTCATCCCCCTGTTGTGTCCTAGCTGCTGCTATCCCCACCTTGGCTTTCCCAATTTATTCTCCATTGTTTCTGATTTCTTGATATCTTTCTCTTCAGTCTCCAGTAATGCTTCAATTTCAATCACCCCAGGTGCCCAGTATTTCGTATTTGACTGTCTTGTTTTCTCATGCTATGGCCCTTCAAGGGTTTGACTACCACTCATATCCCAAGGACCCTCACATCAGTGCCCTAGCAATGGTGTTGCCCAGATCTTGGTAGTACTGGGAGGTCAAAACTCATTGCATGATAAACCTAAAGTGTGTACATTTCACTCTGTATAAATTTTTAAACTGTTAAAAAAAAAACACACATTGAACTCCAGTTAATGCTCAATTAGGAGTGAGGTGTACTGCTGTCAGCAATTCAGTTTGAAATGCATCAAAAATTAGATGATTAGATGGATGGAGAGAGAGATAGGTGTATGATAAAGCCCACACAGCAAAACATTAATAATTATAGAATCTACTCATGCATATAGGGATGTTCACTCTGTAATTCTTTCAGCTTTGCTGTATGTTTGGAAATTACCATAATAACATGTGTGGCAGGGGGAATCTTGTCTTTGGTTCAGACCTCCCTGCTGAATCCTGATCTTTATAATATATTAATGCACTTGTTCTTCATTTGCAGAGGCCTCTTTCACTTCTTATGATTAAGGCTCGTCAATTCATGCAACAATTTTGATTTTGAAAACCTATCATGGGCAAAGCACTATCGTGGGTCCTGAAGCTACAGAGATAGTTTTTTTTAAACTCTAACCAGGAAGATTTGGAGCGAGATAGAGAGAAGAGTCAAGGATGATTTTCGTGGATAGATGTTGGTGGATGTTGGTGTCATTCACTAGAACAGGATTGATGGAAAAGGGGTCAGGTTTTGGAGCAGAGAGAGGGATGCTGAGTTTGGAAGTACTTGTGGTCATCCATATAGAAATATACACTAGTTGGAAATACAGGTTTTGAATGCAGGAGAGAGGTCTGAACTAAGCATAGGAAGAAAAAGAGTATCCAGTAAGAGAAAGAATCTAAGAAGAGAAGATGTGAGAGAGGAACCCAGAACCCTAGGGAACCCCAATATTTAAGAGGTGGATGGCAGAGGTAGAGCCAGGGAAAAAAAAGGTTGAAAGAGGAAGTTCGGGGAGGTGTGAAGAGAATTAAGAGAGAATTCATACCTTGGAGACTGTACTATTGATTTAAAAAATTTTTTTAACTTCAAATGGTCATTCTGAACCATTGTTTTCTTTTGTGTTCTATTATCACCAACAACTCTAAGTGGCTCTTTGATATCTCTTTCATAAGGCTGTTTGAAGTTCAAACCAGGTCATCATGACTAGAAATTAAGGTTTCCAGAAATAAACTGAATCCTGGTCATCTAGAATTCATAAACCAGTAGGGTGCCTAACTGTGCAGTATGTTCTTAAGAGTACATGAGCTCTGGGAAAGAAATTTCCAAGTCTTTTTTTTCTCCTCGATGATATCTAAGGTAAATAACATGTATATACACTGAGCCCTTCGGATGACCACCTTAAACCCCTTACAACCAAGTGCTGACACCCGGTTTCTATGCCTATGTTTCCACTTCCATTGATGTTCACCTTGGTAGCTTCAACTGTCATGGACAAAGGATCAAACCAAAAAGGGAAGGTGATCCAATACTAAAAGTGACATTTCCACATCCTGAGTAAACAAAGGCCTTGCAATATTTCAAATATAGAAAAGAGATGGTTCTTTGATTTGCCTCATGGTACATAGAAATCTGAATGTGCTCAACTCAAAGGAACCTAAATTTTATCAGTTTGTTCAAAATTCACATTGAGAATAGCAATTTACGTATATGAAAGCATCATCTGTTATATTACATTAAACTTGTGGGCTTGGGATGTAACAAATTTGTTGTTTCTGGTGTATTTAATTTGTAAAGTTTTGTGTTTTTGTTTCATCATTTTATAGAAGGAATGTAAGCAGCAGGAATTTAGACATTTGGAAGTTGATCCTGGTGGGCCCAGGAGAAGTTTCTCTGTTAAAATGGACCATGCCTTTCCAATAAAAGGGTCTGACAGTCCCTCCCCTTATATGACCAAGGCCTGTTGATGAGACTGTTTTGTTTGAAATTTGAAACTCTCTATGTTTGTATTTTCATGTCTAGCAGACATTGTTTTAAAATTGCTAGTTTGTTGCATTCCTTTCCTTTTCAGATCAAGTTATCTGATTTTGGTTTCTGTGCTCAAGTTTCCAAAGAGGTGCCGAAGAGGAAATCATTGGTTGGCACTCCCTACTGGATGGCCCCTGAGGTGATTTCTAGGCTACCTTATGGGACAGAGGTAAGGGGGTCACAGTCATAGTCAGGAGTGGCAGGACTGGGACAGGCACAGGGTTCTGAGATAGTTGGTGACCACAGGATGGGGACAATGACTTTTGACTCCACATTGGATCCCCACTCACTAGAGGAGGCACAGATGTAGGCTATGGCAGGAGGGAGCCTGCCCACCCCTGGGGTAGATCACTGCAGTATTTATCCAAGGGCTCTTTATTGCAGTCCTACAGTGGACACTGTGGGGAAGTAACTCCAACTCTGATCCCACTCTCAGTAGCAGGCACACACAAAGCAAGGCAATGCAACTTGCAAAGTGACTGGAGACATGCAGATGAGCAGGCATGAGGATTCAGAGGAAGGAAAGAGGATCAAAGAAAGTACCACAAAACAGAGGTGATATTTAAATGAGCAACTGTTTTCAACACAGTTTACATCTCACAGTGAAGGACCTACACAGTGTTTTCTTATAGGAAAAAAACAATACGTGACTCATAGTAAAAAACGTGGCACAATTTCTGTTCCCACTGGAATGAAAATAATCACTCATAATCTTTTAAGGGGTAGGGCCTGGAAGTGTAAAAATGCAGGGTCAGAGGGAGTAGAGGAAGGGCCTTCTTGGGAGGTAATAGCATGGGTGGACGCTCAGAGGCACATAAGGCTACATACAGGTGGAAGCCAAAGGGTATGCTTCGGCTAGCCATAGGGTTTCCACACTTTGTAGTGTGGATGGTGATTCTGGGAGAAGAGAAGCATGAGAAGACATGGCAATGAACTAAGGACATCAGCATAAGTTATGGCAGAATCTTTCTCTTTCTCTTGTTTGCTTGACCTTGGATGAGTCCTCAACTTGTTTTTCTCACTGTGGTCCTGAGAGATAAATTCTCAGTGAAGGTCACTGCAAGGGGTGATAATAGCAATACATTCATCAGATAAGAGGTATAAAGAGGCCCTAACGGGGAAGTGAGTGGAACTGGGAGTTTATAGCACAGTGATGGCTCCTCATTGTCCTGACTTCCCATTCTTTACTAATTGCTTGTCATCTCTTCCTTTTCTTTTCTCCAATCCCTGAAAATGCTTTTGTAAAGCGAGGTTATGTGCATGCTGTTTTGAAATGATAATAAAAGGTAGGGGGAGGAAATCCCCAAGTAGGGGAGAAAAGAACTATTTTTAAATCTAATTAATAAAAGAATCAGAATATATTCTGCTTCCTGCAAGGTAGCCCTTTGCAGTTTGTTACAAATATGTCAAAACTTTCTTGTTTGTTTATGGTTTAAATACAACCTTCTTCTCCATTCTCATAGCATTAAACTGGAAGATTTTCTCATCTGCCCTAATAGACAGTTAACTACTAAAGTTTACAGAGTAAAAATCAAAGCGCTAAACTTTAGAACGTTAAGATATTCATTTATATCTGAAGGGTGGAACCCTCACTGAAGTTGTCCATAAAAGGCAAAGGTTGTTAGCAAAAACTCAGTTACCCAGCAGTTTAGCCTATAAATCTGTATTGTAAATGTTGAGAGGTTACAAATACCATATTCATTTGTGAATGAGTGTGAGCGTCTTGGGTTCTGTGGACGCACTTGACATTTCAGAATGTTCTCCTTGCCCGAGATAACCAGTGGGATGTGCCCAACAGGTGGACATCTGGTCCCTTGGGATCATGGTGATAGAAATGATCGATGGTGAGCCCCCCTACTTCAACGAGCCTCCCCTCCAGGCAATGCGGAGGATCCGGGACAGTTTACCTCCAAGAGTGAAGGACCTACACAAGGTGAGAAGCAGCAGCTATTGCTGAGGTGCAGAATGGTTTTTGGATTTTTCCGTCTCTCTCTGGTTTTTAAGACTGACTTACCACATCCAGCAGGGAGATCCTGGTTTATGGGCATGGGCTTTGGAACTAGTCACTTAGGTTTGAATCTCTGTTCTTCTATTCTTTTACTGGGCAAGTGACTCAGCCTTTCCTACCCCAGAGTTCCTCATGTATAAAATGGGTTACAATTGTCCTTTATCCCAAAGGTTTGGTTAGAAGAGTAAATCAGGTGCTCTATGCCATACTCGTTCATTCAGCATCTATTACATGCTGGGGACATCTAATAGCTTGGGACGTCACCATGCATGACCCCAGATTTTCTGACTCTGGGGTCTAGACTCTGCATTCTAGTTGGGGAAACAGATAATAAACCACAAACAAACAAATAAAATAATTTCAGAGTGTGGTACATACTATGAAAGAAAAACATACTGTGATGTGATGGAGTGTGCAGGAGAAGGGATTGAAAGCTGGTTGTGTGAGTCTGTTTTTACACTACTATAAAGAAATACCCAAGACTGAGTAATTTACGAATAAAAGAGGTTTAATTGACTCGCAGTTCCACATGGCTGGAGGGGCCTCAGGATACTTACAATCATGGCAGAAGGCGAAGGGAAAGCAAGGCATGTCTTACATGGTGCAGGAGAGAGAGAGAGAGCACAGGGGAAATGCCAGACACTTATAAAACTATCAGCTCTCATGAGAATTCCCTCACTATCTTGAGAATAGCATAGGGGAAACTGCCCCCATGACCCAGTTACCTTCTACCAAGTCCCTACCTTGATATGTGAGGATTACAATTTGAGATGAGATTTGGGTGGGGACACAGAGCCAAACCATATCACTGATTTAAGCTGAAGAGTGAAAGAAGCCATTTCTAGGGAGGGATCAACAAAGCTGGGACTTGAATAGGAAGAAGGTACAAGCCATGTAAAGATCTTGGAGAAAAAGGTCCCAGGCAGGGGGAGCATCAAGTGGAAAGGCCTTAAGCCAAGAAAGAAGGCCTATATTGCACAGCAAAGTGAGCAAGGGGAAAAAGGTAGGCCTTGTTGGAGAGATGGGCAGGAGCTAGATTGTACAGGGCAATGAAGGTCATGGTTAATACAATGCTTGTAAGAGACTCTAGTAGAGTCTTTCCTGTTTTCCAAGGATTGCCAGTTAGGACGAGCTCAGAAAATAATGATGCTTCATCCAAGAATCACCACTGTAGGAGCTGCGAGATTTCCACTCAGAGGATCATTTCTGTAGGACTACTACTATAAACACTGGCCCCATACACACCTTTCCTCCTATCTATTTTATGACAGTAAAAGAGAGTGTGTGGCTGCCTTTTGGAGGAGAATTATTTGCAATGGTAGTATCTCCTCCTTCCTCACCCCTAAATCTTAGGGAAGAGCCCCAGTGGAATCACTCATATAGGTTATGTGGACCTACAAAAACATAAACGACAACAAAAAAAAGAGATTGAAATTTTTACTGGATTGGACTAAGTTTAAATAATGAAAAGCAGCTGGGCGTGGTGGCTCACGCCTGTAGTCCCAGCACTTTGGGAGGCCGAGGTGGGCGGATCATGAGGTCAGGAGATCGAGACCATCTGGCTCATTCGGTGAAACCTCGTCTCTACTAAAAATACAAAAAATTAGCCAGGCGTGGTGGCGGGTGCCTGTAGTCCCAGCTACTCAGGAGGCTGAGGTAGGAGAATGGTGTGAACCCGGGAGGTGGAACTTGCAGTGAGCCAAGATTGCACCACTGCACTCCAGCCTGGGCGACAGAGTGAGACTACACCTCAAAAAAAAAAAAATTGACTAAAAATATATCATATGAAAATAGTCTCATACCCAATGAGATGAGTGCCAATGTTCTTTAAAACCATGTACAAGAATAACTTTAATCCTAATGGTTTCAAAAAACTGGAAACCAGCCCAAGGTTGTTTCCCAAATGGATAAGTAATGTGTGGTATAATTGGACAATGAATACTTCACAGTAATGTAAAAGATATAACTTTTGCCACACATCGGGGATGAATCTCACAGATACAACGCTGAGCGAAAGAAGCCAGACGGAGAAGAAATCAAATATATGACTCCATTTTGGTAAAGTACAAAAGTAAGCAAAACTAAGTTATGCTATTAGAAATTAAAATAATGACTATATCTTGATAGGAGTGGAAAGTAAATAGGGGTAAATGTATGTAAAAAATCCATTGAGCCATACGCTTAGTATTTGTGCAGGGGAACTTGAGCATGCTGGCACGTGCTTGTACTCCCAGCTACTCAGGAGGCTGAGGTGGGAGGATCACTTGAGCACAGGAGTTTGAGCCTGGGCAACATAGTGAGCCCTCATCTCTAAATATATACATAATGTAAGATATACCTTTAAAAAGTAAATTACAAGACCTTTAAAGAAAAATAATGAGATGTATTAGATATCCTTACAAGAGCTTGTTTCTCCTTTTTTTTTTTTTTTTTTTTTTTTT